>NW_026126144.1:0-189523 GCF_943737965.1 Phodopus roborovskii
CTTTTTGTACCTGGAAGCAGAACTGTGCACTTGATAATAGTGCTTTCTACAGCAGCCAT
Source organism: Phodopus roborovskii (assembly GCF_943737965.1). Taxonomy (NCBI): domain Eukaryota; kingdom Metazoa; phylum Chordata; class Mammalia; order Rodentia; family Cricetidae; genus Phodopus; species Phodopus roborovskii. Next base: position 60 of record NW_026126144.1, read on the forward strand.
TTTTTCAACATGAAAATTAGGGTGATGGTTATGTAACTTAAGGTGGGTTGGAGTGTGGAGGTTCACATTTGTTTCAAAAACATGGTCTCAAATGCCAACTGGTATCACATATCAAGTGCTCAATATGGGTTTCTATGTTAATAAGAGACAAAGATTAGAGGAAATTGACTTCTGATTCTTCAAAGCCTTTGAAGATATGCCTTTTAACAATGACCATGTCTCAAATGTTTAAGGTTACCTATAGTGTAACAGATTGCTCCTGTTAGTTAACCACTAGAGAGAGAGAGAGAGAGAGAGAGAGAGAGAGAGAGAGAGAGAGCTGCCTTCCTGCCCACTTCCAGGTCAGGATGTAAGGCAATTGGGAGTTCAAACATGCAAAGAAATAATCTATTGCAAAGACCCAGGAAGCCATCTTGCTAAAGACAGAAAGAGTAAAAGCTGAACACTTTCATGGTTGACACACATGAATTATTCCCATTCCCCACCCTTTTATGTGTATGGGAATTTTGCCTGCACATATGTCTTTGCACTGTGTTCATGTGGTGCCTATGGAGGCCAGATGAAGGCATTGTATCCCCTGGGATTGGGATTATAGATGTTTCTGAGCAGCAAGATGAGTGCTGGGAATTGAGTTTGTGTCTTCTAGAAGAGCAGTGTTCATATCTGCTGAACCATCTGTCTAGTTATGAAAATAAAATTTAAACAAGAAATTATAATGTTAAGTACAGAACAAAAAGATAAAAGATAACTAGTATGTTTCTCCCTCTCTCAGTGTGTACATGATTGTGTGTGTGGGTGTACATATGTGTTTGGGTGTGTGTATGTAGAGCCCAGAAGTCAATATTGGCTATCTTCTGTCTATTTCCAACTTATTTTTTGAGCTGAGGATCTTAGATCTCAGTAAATGTGTATCTCAAATACTTGGTTAGACTTGCAGAGATCCACCTGTCTCTGCATCTCCAGCTAATGTAGTGCTACACCCAGATCTTTATATGGGTGCTGGGGATCAAACTCAGGTCATCATGCTTGCATCACTGCTTTATTAGTAAAGCTATTTCTTCAGGCCCAGCATGCCCTGTTTGCATATTATTTTGTTTTGTTTCAAGACAGGGTTTCTCTGTATAGTTTTGGAGCCTGTCCTGGAACTCACTCTGTAGACCAGGATGGCCTCAAACACACAGAGATCCACCTGCCTTTGCCTCCTGACTGCTAGGATCAAAGGAGTGTACCACCACCACCTGGCCATTTGCACATTGTTTTCACAAGGTGGCCTAAGGATGTGCTGTGCCTCAAAGGACCTAAATTGTGTGATAGACTGAATCTGAACTAACTAATTATAGATGAAAAGTTGAAGATGTTTTTACTCAGGAAAAAAAGAGAATGCCAAAGGTTATACAATTTGTCCCTATAGGACAACGAAAATTTTGTCTCAAGTTTGGAATCTTATTCCAACTTGCATGCACACCCCCTCTCTCTGTGGTACTTTTTTAGACAGGATCTCTCTATTACATAGCTCTGGCTATCCAACAATGGTATGTAGACCAGGCTGGCTTCAAACTCAAAGAGATCGACTTGCCTCTGTCTCCTGAGTGTTACGACTAAAGGTGTATGTCACCACACCCATCTTACATGCTCAATTATTTTTGAAACTCTCTCTTTGTGCGTCCACACATACACACCCAATCCCCCTACCCCCATGTATTGTCTGTGTGTGCCACAGGACAATCTCTAATATATTTTCAGGATCTACCTTTTTATTTGTTTGTTTGTTTGTTTGTTTGTTTGTTTGTTTTTGAGACAGGCTCTCACTAGCATGGAACTAAGCAAGTAGGCTAAGTTGTGGCCAGAAGCTCCAAGGACCTGCCTATCTCTCTTTTCTCAGCAATGGGATTACAAGCACACACCATCATATCTGGCTAATTTTTTTTATCATTTATATTGACGATTGAACTCAAGTCCTCAGTCTGGCACAGGAAGCCCTTGCCAACTGAGCTAACTTGCCAGCCCCTGAAATTTTTAAATAGGCATTTTTTTTAGTTGGGTTTCTCTGTGTAACCTTGGCTGTCCTGGAACTCACTCTGTAGGCCAGGCTGGTCTCAAACTCACAGAGATCCACATGTCACCGCCTTCTGAGTACTGGGATTAAAGGAGTGTTCATCTACTACTGGACCTTAAATAGGCATTTTATTAGTTACTTTTTTCTTTTTCTGTGGCCAAATACTTAACAAGAAACACATATGGGGAAGATTGATTTTGACCATAGTTTAAAGGGATACAGTCTATCATGGTAGGGCAAGCATGGTGGCATGAGCTGAGGTGGCTGGTTCCAATGAGTCCACAGTGCCAAAACAGATGAATGCTGGTGCTCAGTTTGAGGGATAGCTAGGGGTACTTAGGTAGATCAAGACTGCAAACATGGGTCCCTTTAAGAGGGGTACTGCTGAGACTAGAGAAATGTCACAATGGTTAAGAGTATTCACTGCTCTTCCAGAGAACTGTGGTTTAATTATCAGCTCAAAACCATGAGTAACTCCAGTTCCATGGGATCTAACTCCCTCCTTTGACATCTGAGGACACCAAGCATGCAACTGGTACACACACATACACGAAGATAAAACATACAAATACAAAATGGGGGAAGGGAAATTATGTTGTTTTTTTTTTTTCCTTTAACTCCTGAGGCTAGAAAGATGACTCATTAGTAGGGAACACGTGCTGCACTCCCAAAAGACCAGGGTTTGATTCCCAGCACCCATATCAGGCAACTTACATGCATCTGTAACTCCAGATCCTAGGGATTCGATGCCCTCGTGTGGACTCCCTTGGTAGCAAACACAAACGTACATAGACATAAATGCATGCAAACACATATACACATAATTTTTTAAAGGGCTGGTGTTTTGGTGTGGCACACACATTTAATCCTTGAGTTATAGGCCAGCCAAGTGTACATAGCCTATACATGCCTAAAAGTAGATAGTAAGTGTTACAGCTCTGAGGGGGGAATATCATGGCGGTCAGGAGTCAAGGAACACCACAACGACACACAATATAACAAACTCACACAAGAGATTTATTGGGAGAGACAGAGAGGGAGTTGCCTCTGCTCTGGAGAGAAATATCGAACTGAGCAGGAGGCAGGTTTTATGTAGGGATTTCATGGGGGAGGGATTTCTGGGGTGGCCTGGAATTGGTGGAATTTTGTGGCCTGATCTTGGTTTGTTTTGTTTTGTTTCTGTAGGGTGGAGCTTGGCTGCCTGCATCTTGATGGCTGGCTGTTAGAGGAGCCTGGAAGGAGAGTTTGCTACTGTTTCAATTTCAAATGGCGGGAAGAAAAAGGTGCTCAAAGGAGTATACAGATACCTGGCAGAACCAATCAAGGAGAAAGGATGGCAAGACCAATCAGGGAGAAAGGGAAGGAGTCAAGAAAGGAAAGGGCCCCAAATCCTATAAAATATCTAGCCTCTCTAGCCCACCTGGAAGACTTTAAGCTCTGGGACCCTACCATCCTAACTGGACTTGGAGGATAGCTCAGCCATTAAAAGCATTGGCTGCTCTTCTATAGTTCCCCACTTTGATTCCCAGCAACCATATGGTATCTCTCAACTATCTACCAGGCCATGAATGACAACACCAGCACCATTCAACAGGAATGGATGAATCACATATGATTTTTGACTTGTTGGTAGGAGGTCTAGAAGAGGAGAGCAGTAACCTTTGCATTGTACCATAATAAAAGGTACCATAATGCCTACCATGTTCTCTTTCCCTACCAGTGTGCAGGAGAAAATAGTGAAAGACCTTAGATAAATAACCCCCAGCTGGACCAACACCCAGCCAAGAACATTGTGTGTTTGTTCTTGGAAAATAAACAACCCTTACCCCAGTTTGACATAACCCCAGTTTGATCTTATGCTAATGAGAGAATGTCAATATACCTATGCTAATTTGTGGTTTTGCCCTATAAAAGGAGCCTTGATACTCAGTTGGGCGTGCAGCCTTCCCTGGAGTTTCCAGGAGAACACTGATGCCCGATTGCTCATTTGCTCAATAAAAGCCTCTTGCTGATTGCATCTCCTGGACTGGTCATTGAGTCGAGGGGCTTGCCCACCTGCATCTTTAGACCCCGAACTTTGAGTCTAACATTTGGGGGCTTGTCCGGAATAGGGAGGCCCCCAGACTCATTCCAGAAAGAGAAGGAGGTAAGTCTGGCTGGCATTTTGAATTTGTTATATGTGTTGTCTCTGTTGTTTGGTACCTATACAGGCTCTGTAGAGACTCAAGAGGCAGGCTGACAAGCCAGGAGACCTCTGAGTCCGACCCTGGAGGACACTCCAAGGGTGATTTGGGTGGCCGAGGGTGAACAGGCAGCCTTCGTCCCCGGGAATGGCAGATCTCTGTTCCCGTGCCTGTCTGAATTTTTAGTTTCAGTTTTGTGCCGATCTGTTGCTGTGCGGCTTTTGATTATAGGCCTGTCTATTTGTCTGTCTGTTTGTCTCTTTGTGTTTATTGTTTTAGAATATTACCCAGGCATGGGTCCAAAACTAACTACCCCCTTAAGTCTAACTTTAGATCATTGGAAAGAAGTCCAAGACCGAGCCAACAACCAGTTGGTCCAGGTAAAGAAAAAGGAATGGCAGAATTTCTGTTCCTCTGAATGACCCACTCTCAATGTGGGCTGGCCCCAGGACAGGACTTTTAACCTTGATGTCATCTTGCAGGTCAAGGAGTGGGTGTTCGACACTGGCTCTCATGGACACACTGACCAGGTCCCTTACATCATTACCTGGGAAAGTCTGGCCCAGGAACCCCCCTCCCTGGGTACAGCCTTTTCTCTCCCCTAGGAAACAGCCACTCCCAGCACCTATGTCTCTTACTCCCCTCATCCCCATCTCTTCTCTGTCCTCCACTCCCATACAGTCCTCCCTCTACCCGTTAGAGGAAATCAAGGACCTCCAAAAGAAAGTCCCTTTTCTCCCCTCCTCACTTTCGATCCTCCTCCTCACTCCCTTCCCCTGGCGCTGGGCTCCCGCCACCCAGGGATCAATCCAGGGGTCTAATCGTCCTCGATTCCACTGGCCAGGAAGACATGGGACCATCCCCATCACCCCCGATGGCTACCGGTCTCTGAAGGGAGTGAAGGGATGACACCGGGGATACCGGCGGCCCCTGGTCTTCCCGACTTTTCTCCCTTTGATCAGTGGGTGACCAGATGCAATATTGGCCCTTTTCAGCATCAGACCTTTATAACTGGAAGACACACCCTCCCTTTTCCCAAGACCCTCAAGCCCTTACCGGGCTCATAGAGTCTATTTTACTAACCCATCAACCCACTTGGGATGGTTGTCAGCAACTTTTACAGACCCTCCTCACCACAGAAGAAAAGCAGAGAGACATCTTGGAGATTTGGAAGAACGTGCCCAGGCCAATTAGGGCCCCCACGCAGCTCGATGCGTCATTCCCCCTGAACAGACCCCACCGGGACCACAAAACACCTGCTGGTAGGGAGCAACTCTGTCTTTATCGCCAGGTTCTCCTCGCGGGTCTCAAGGGTGCTGGCAAGCAACCCACTAATTTGGCCAAGGTAAGATCAGTCACCCAGGGGCCAGAAGAAACCCCTTCGGGTTTCTTAGAAAGGTTAATGGATGCATACTATATGTATACTCCTTTCTAACCGGCCAGTCCCGAGTGGCCGGGTGAAATGATGATGGCATTCATCAGGCAGTCAGCCCCCGATATTAGAAATAAATTGCAATGTTTAGAAGGATTGCAGGATTATACTTTGCAGGATTTAATGAAATAGGCAGAAAAGATTTTCAACAAGAGAGAGACACCAGAGGAAAAGGAAGAAAGGCTTAGAAAGATGCAGGATGAGAAAGAGGAGAGGATTCAAAGAGAGCAAGAAGAGAAAGAAGAAAGACAAGATAAAAAGCAATCTAAGGAACTGAGTAGAATCCTGGCCACTGTAGTGCAGACTAGACCAGAAGCAGGGAGGCAGGATAGGAATCTGGGAGACAGAAGACAGCCCAAGGTAGATCGAGGCCAATGCGCCTATTGTAAAGAAAAAGGCCATTGGGTCAGAGACTGTCCTAAGAGACCAAAGGATCCCATTTCAAATGGGGGAGAAGAACAGCAAGGAGCCTTCGACCAGATTAAGAAGGCCCTACTGATGGCCCTTGCCTTGGGTTTCACTGATGTGACTAAACCCTTTGAGCTGTACGTTGATGAGCTCCAAGGAATAGTGAAGGGGCCCTGGAAGGAATAGGGCCCTGGAAGAGGCCAGTAGCATATCTCTCAAAGAAAATGGACAATGTTGCAGCTGGCTGGCCCTCTTGCCTCTGAATGGTGGCAGCAATAACCATTTTAATAAAATACTCTAACAAACTGAATCTGGGCCAGCCTTTGACAGTGATTACCCCAACACGTGGTGGAGGCTATTGTCCATCAGCCTCCAGACTGCTGGCTCTCCAATGCTCGGATGACTCATTATCAGTCCATGCTCCTGGCACCCAAAGGGGTGTGATTTGGGCCAGCAGTTTTCCTCAACCCAGCCACACTCCTCCCGGACCCAGACCCAGACCCAGAGGAGAGCACACCTCATGACTGCCAGCAGATACTAGCCGAGGTGCATGGGACCCGCAAAGACCTGTCTGACCAACCCCTGGTTCACCCATGAGAGCAGCTTTCTCCTGGATGGTGAGCAGAAGGCAGGGTTGGCAGTAGTGGACGGGACAACCATCATTTGGGCCAGTGCCTTACCTCCAGGAACATCTGCTCAGCGAGCTGAGCTCATCGCCCTCACCCAGGCATTGAAGATGGTGGCAGGTAAGAAAGCCAACATTGGTGGCAGGTAAGAAAGCCAACATTTACACTGATAGCCGCTATGCTTTCGCTACAGCTTATGTGCACAGAAAGATATATCATAGATGGGGATTACTAATGTCTGGGGGAAAGGAGATTAAAAACAAGGCAGAGCTCCTAGCTTTACTGCAAGCCTTGTTCCTGTCAAAGAAACTGAGTATAATGCACTGCCCAGGCCACCAGAAAGGTGAGGGGCCCATTGCTAGAAGAAACTGCCTGCCAAGTGGCCCTGGGACCCCAGATGATTGCCACTGCAGGCCAAAGCTGAGAGCCCTGAGCCAGAGTCTCCCCCGCTTAATTACTCTGATCTGGATTTGGACATTGTTCAATAACTGGAGGCCACTCATAACTCTGAGACAGGAGGATGGAGGTATCAAGGCAAATTGGTTCTCCCCCAAAGGGACACCAAAAACCTACAAACCTCCCTCCACAAGCTGACACATTTGGGAAGAAAAAGATGACCACCTTGCTATCTCGAGAAAAACTCTTCTTCTACATACCGAATATTGGTTCCATGATACAGAAAATTGTTGATGACTGTGTCCCCTGTGCCAAGGTCAATGCTGGTAGACTCAAGCTGCCCGAAGGCTCATGGGCAAGGGGACATCGGCCAGGCATTTACTGGGAGACAGACTTCAGAGAGATCAAACCCAGCATGTACGGTAACAAATATTTTTTAGTGTTCATAGATAACTTTTCAGGATGGATCAAAGCCTTTCCAACCAAAAAGGAGACTGCACAGATGGTGGTCAAGAAGATACTGAAGGAAATTTTTCCCAGTTTGGACTGCCAAGGTAATAGGGTCCGACAACAGGCCTGCTTTTGTCTCCCAGGTAAGTCAGCTGGTGGCCAGGCTACTGGGGAGTGATTGGAAAATGCATTGTGCATATAGACCCCAGAGTTCAGGTAATAAATAAATAAATAAATAAATAAATAAATAAAACCATTAAAGAACCCTTCACAAAATTAGCAATGGAGACTGGCACTAAAGGCTGGGTTCAACTCTTAACTATGGCCCTCTTCCTAGCAAGGAATACCCCTGCGCAGCATGGCCTCACCCCCTTTGAGATCCTCTACGGAGGGCCCCCCTTCCGGCTTATTTCTTTGCTTCTTATATCTCTGCTTATGCTAACACACCAACCCTACAGGCCCACTTGTAAGCCCGTCAGGCTGTCCAGGAGTAGATTTGGAAGCCCCTGGCCACAGCCTATTGCGAAAAGGGACCTCCAACTTGCCCACACCCTTCAAAATTGGGGACTCTGAATATGTTAGAAGACACCAATCTAAGACTTTGAAGCCTCACTGAAAAGGACCTTACACCATGTTCCTGACTACCTCCATGGCACTCAAAGTGGACGGCATCACAGCCTGGATTCACACTTCACACGTCAAGCGTGGACCACCAGAGAGCAGTGACATCCCAGAAGAACCAGCCACATGGAAAGTCCAACACACTCAAAATCCACTCAAGATAACACTTCAAAGTTGCCTAATACTGTGTTTCGTTTTAGGTCTCATAGTCCCATGCATGAGCAGCCCCCATGCCCCGCGACAACTTACCTGGCAGGTTTCCTCTCAGACAGGAGAGGTTGTCTTGTCAACCACAGGCTCATACCCTCCAGGTACCTGGTGGCCTACACTTACCCCTGACTTCTGCCAATTGGCAACTGGGTCTGATTATTGGGACATCCCTGATTATGAACCTGCAGCTATCCCCTTAGCTAGCACTACCCTTTTCAGTGGCAACTAGGGGCTGCAGTATGCCCCATGTTAGAAGCCTACTGGGAGGTTGGGATCTTTATGTATGCCCCCGGAATGGTAGGAGCAAAGCAGAGAGCTGGAGTTGTGGAGGCATGGACATTTATTACTGTGCCGCTTGGGGCTGTGAAACCAAGGGAGAAGCATATTGGATACCCTCCTCCTGGGATTGGACCACCGTTCGTAAAAACTTTTCAACTGACTATTCCATAAGGCTAAAAACCTGACAAGCTAATGCTTCCTGTCTACCCCTTAATATAACCTTCAGTGACCCCGGGAGAACGAATTGGACCAAATGGTTCAAGGGTCATACCTGAGGCCTTACATGGTGTCTATCCGGGCCAGACCCAGGTCTCGTGTTCCGGATAAAGCTTCAGGTGGGGGGGGGCATTAAACCCATGCCCATAAGGCCCGATATGGTTCTCACAGAACAGGGTCCTCCTCTGCCACAGGATCGTGCATCCAGAAGGTACCCTCTTACCCCCCTGTCTGAACCCCCAACTGGCATCCCCACTCCACTGCCCAAGCCCTCCCCGACGGGGCAGCAGTTGTTCAATCTGATGTAGGGAGCTTTCTCCATCCTTAACTGCACCCAGCCCGGTCTCACTAACCCCTGCTGGTTATGCCTGGCCTCAGCACCTCCCTATTATGAGGGGATCGCCACTATCGGGGGGCTATAACAACACCGCCACGGCAGCAGATGTGATTGAGGCTCCTCACATCAGCTAACCCTCACCCATGTTTCAGGGCTGGGAACCTGCCTGGGAGACCCGCCTTCCTCCCACCAACACCTATGTAAACATACCATACCCCACCCTGAACAAGCCTCCTACCTAGTCCCTGAGCCTAGCCTCTGGTGGGTATGTAGCACCGGGTTGACCCCCTGTGTTTACACGCAGACTCTCAACCTTACTCTGGACTTTTGTGTACTAATCCACCTGCTGCCCAAGTCTTCTACCACCCTGCTAATTGTCTGGAGCAGATCTATGAGGGACATCCCCGCTGGTTCCGTAGAGAGCCACTATCACTCACCCTAGCCATTCTGGTGGGAATGAGGGTGGCAGCAGGGGTGGGCACAGGGACAGTGGCCCTCATACAAGGTCCCCAACAGTATAGTGAGTTAAATTCAGCTATGACAGATTTAAAGGCCATAGAAGGGTCTATCACTAGGCTTGAACACTCCCTAGCCTCCCTAGCTGAATTAGCCCTTCAGAATCGTAGGGGGCTTGACCTCTTCTTCCTAAAGGAAGGAGGACTATGTGTATCCCTAAAAGAAGAATGCTGTTTCTATGTCAATAATTCCCTGTGTAGTGAGATAGTCCTTCTGTGGCACTGACTATGCCCATTGGGGGTGGAGCCATGGGCGGAAGTGACCTGTGGAAGGAGGTCGGAGGGAGAGCCGGGAAAAGCTCTGGCTGGCATGACTCGGACAGGAGAGCATCGGGTTGAATTTCCTGGTGTTCATCTGTCTAGGTTGTAAGTTATTTCTCCCTGAATAAACATCTATTCGGCCTATTTATTTATCCTGACCCTTATTTAACCGCGATATCCCTGGTCATCAGGGACTCCATGGCCAAGCTTAGAGAGAGGCTCAGCCAGTGGCAGAGAGAGAGAGAGGCCCAACAGGGTTGGTTGGAAGGATGGTTTAACAAGTTCCCCCGATGACGACTCTTGTGTCCACTATATTAGAATTCCTGATTATTCTTCTACTTGTGCTCACCTTTGGACCTTGCATTCTCAACCACTTGCTCCAGTTTATTAAGGATCGCTTATCCATCACCCAAGCCCTGATCCTCACCCAGCAATATCAAGCCCTCAAGCAGCAGGAGGGATCTTAAGTTTTAAGATTAAAACTAGAACAAAAAGAAATGGGGGAATGAAAGACCTTAGATAAATAACCCCCAGATGGACCAACACCTGGCCAAGAACATTTTCTGGGTTTTCTTGGAACATAAACAACCCTTACCCCAGTTTGACCTTACCCAGTTTGACCTTATGCTAATGGAAAATGTCAATATAGCCAATCATGTTATGCCTAATGTATCTATGCTAATTTGTGGTTTTGCCCTATAAAAGGAGCCTTGATGCTTTGTTGGGCCGGCAGCCTTCCCTGGAGTTCCCAGGAGACCACTGATGCCCGATTACTCATTCACTCAATAAAAGCCCAATAAAAGCCTCTTGCTGATTGCATCTCCTGGACTGGTCATTGAGTCGAGGGGCTTGCCCACTTGCATCTTTAGACCATGAACTTTGGGTCTAACAATAGGATACCAAAATAATATATGGTTGATCTAGGAATACGAATACATATCTGTGATATCCACTTTCCAGGAAACAGGTAGAAACATATTGAGTTAAAAACCAGCCTGGATTACACAATGTATCGTTTTGGGTGAACCTGGATTGTCCTGTGTAATTTCTTAGTCAGATGAAACTCTAGCAACCTTACTGACTTTTTAATCCATTTAGGGGTTGGCTAGAAAACAAAAGCAAATATTGCTTATGACAGGAAATTTTGTATGAACTGAATCTATAAAAAAATCATTCAAAATTTCTGAGGGACACTGAAAAAGTTAAAGGAATAGAAAGCATTAAAATGCAATAAAAATAAGATTGAAAACTTACATAGTAATTTATTTTAATTCTGCATTAATGTAAGTTGTCCATAAATTTTTATGATTCACTTTTATTACATTAAATTATAAATTATGTGTATATGGGTATAGTTGCCCTCAGAGACCAGAGGCATCAGATACCCAGAGCTGGAGTTAGAGACTATTGTGAGCTTCCAGACATGAGTGTTGGAAATTGAACTTGGGGCCCCTGAAAGAGCAGTATGTGTTCTTAAATGCTAAGCCATCTCTCCTGCCCCCATATATCAATTTTTATTTTAAAAACTACAATATGTAACTGTCAGAATGAAGGCCACACTGCTACATATATTAAATTATAAAAGAGTTCATCAGAAATCATTTATAGGGGCAGATTTTATTTGCAAATTTGTTCTCCATCTCTCTAGGAAATTAGACATACAGGCAAGGACTTACAACAAACAAACAGAAACCTGAATGCTACCAACAAACATTTTGTTTTGCAAACAAAACAAATCATTTTTTGCCTTTGCTCTGCATTACCCGAGCTATTACAGAAGAAAGATTGGGGCTGGGTGGGTGGTTCAGTCAATAAAGCAATTGCTTGCAAGCACAAGCACCTGAGTTTCTACTCCAGAATCCAACTAAAAATAAGAGGAAAGATGATGCATCCTTGTCATTCCAGCACTGGGGAGGCAGAGACAAGAGAATCCCTTGTCTAGCCCATTTTATGAGCTCCAGGCTAATAAAAAATGAAACATAAGCACTGTTTCAGAGAAGAGAGTTGATATTTCTGAAAGTGGATGACACCTGATATTTTCCTCCATCCTCTGAACATGCACCGATACACATATGCATATGAGTACACACACACACACACACACACACACACACACACACACACACACACACACACAAGACTACCCAGGTGGTGCATAATTGTAATCTCAGCAAATCTCAGCATTGGATTGTTGAGGTACAAGGGTCAATAATTCAATAATTTAAGGTCAGCTTGGGCTACATGAAATCTGGAGTCAAATAACAACAAAAAAGATAAAGGAGAATGTCCATGAAAATAATGTATTATGGAACAGAAGAAAGTGTGGAGAAATCAGGGCCAGTTCAACATTATCTATCAAATGTAATTAACAGTTAACAGAAAACACGTGTTGGAGATATAAACACTGACGTTAATACTGAAAGCACATTCATCACAACCCAAAATAGAACACATACAAAAGCTCTTCGGGAATCTAGGCCAGCAGTGTTTTCAAGTAATCTATCTGCCCTACTTCATTTTTTTTTCTATCAGCCTTTAAAAAAGAAAGTCACATAGAATGGCAGCAGCAATACATATCAGGCCCACCTATTAACTTTCCTCAGAATCTGTATCTCTCTAGCAAGAAACGTGGATGATGAGCACTTTGCCTAAGCCTAGTCAAGACATGAATTAATTACTTTGGTGGGGGGGTCTTTCAAGACAGGGTTTCTCTGTAGCTTTGTGTAGGGCCCTGCATGGACCCCTGAGGCACCTTGAACAAGCCTGAAGCTGTTGGCTGGAACTCCTTGCCCCAAAGCTGATGTTGGTGCTCTTCCGGTTTTGATAACACATACCTCATGGGGAGGAGCTAAGCCTAAAAATCCTGTAATTTTCCACTGTGCTGTAAATCAGTATTTAAGCCCATTCCATCCCCTCAATAAACGGCTTTTGGCATTCGGTATTCGGCGTTTTGACATTGCCATTGAACGAATGACCCTCTGTCTTGGCTCTTTATTTCAATCTCTAGGCCTTCGCCCGATTCGTGGAGCAGATCGTAGCACGGGCCCTACAAGTGGAGGTTCCACAGAGATTGGGAAAGAAAGGATCGCCTAACAGATCGCCCTTGGAGGCTGGCTGGCAAAGTAAGTGAATGAGGGTGTATTGAAGGATGGGTGCCAGTAACTCTAAGGAAACGCTCAGTGAGCAATTAGTGGTCCTATTAAAAAGACAGAGAACCAGGATTAAAACCAAGACAGCTAAAGAATTGTTTTGACATGTTAGAGGAACATAGCCCCTGGTTTATGCATTCTGGAGGCTTTAACATCCCCTACTGTGAACAAGGTAAAAGGAGACCTCCAAAAGGCTTATAAAGAAGAGGGGGCCTGATAATTAAAGTTGCTCTCCTAAGCAACAATGTTAAAGTAAAAGAACAGTTGGCAGAGATGAATAGGACTTTTGAGAAAGTACAAAATTTAGAATCTATGCAATCCATCAGGGAACAATAGGGATCCCAACTAGGAGATGATGATAGTCCTACCATAACTGATGAAGAGGATACTTTGGAATCAGAAACTGAAGCTGATGAGTGCATATGTCATCTGCCAAGGCACAACCCCTTTTGTGATCCCTTTAGTAGGGCCTCTGCACCTCGAGGATTAGAGGAAGAGGTCAAAGATTTAATAACCAATGTAGAAGCGTTAGAAAAGGAAAGACAAATGTTTCCAGTGATTGAGACAGTGGATCCTCAGGATAACAGGGTTAGGGAGCACAGCCCATTAAAATTTAAGGGTATAAAACAGCTTAAAGAGGCTGTCACTGGTTATGGGCCCCAAGCTCCTTTTACTCAGACAATTTTTGAGTCTTTCGCAGCATTAAATTGCATCCCTAGTGATTGGATGCAGCTCTGTAGAGTCGTGCTGAGAGGGGGTGACTATTTACTCTGGAGAGGCGAATTTCAAGAATTTTGCAAGGAAACCACCTAAAGCAATGCTGCTGCTGGATTTCCTGTTAGGAATTTAGATATGCTCATGGGTGCTGGACAATATGCAGCTCAACTTCCTTTTGACCCAGCGGTCTATGCACAAATTGCTGCTGCTGCTGCTACTAGAGCTTGGAAAACCCTGCCTAATAAGGCTGCAGGGATCAACTATCTATGGTATTGCAGGGACTGTCTGAGCCCTATTCAGAAATTGCAGACCGCCTCCTACAGCTGGCTTGTCTCATTTTGGTGATGTTGAAAATGCCATGCCCATAGTTAAACATTTGGCATTTGAAAATGCAAACAAGTATTGTAAAGAGGCTTTACGTCCCCATAAGGCAAAAGTCTTAATGACTATATATGCATATGTCGGGACATAGATGGTCATCTCATTATGGGCCACATTATAGCTTCAGTTATGAAAGGATGTGGGAACAATGGAGGAGCCAGGCCAAAGACTTGCTCTGGATGTGGACAACCTGGACATTTCAAAAGGTGTGGCAACACAATTGAGTCCTAGGCCTGGGATTTGCCCCTGTTGCAGTAAGGGTCACCAGTGGAGCAAGGAATGTAGGTCAAAAAAAGATGCCCTTGGTAATCATTTACCGACTCAGGGAAACTGGAAGCGGGGCCAGCCTCGGGCCCCTCAAGCCCAGGTGGACAGGGCAATGAATACACCTGTAACCCGCCCAATACAGATGATCCCTCAAAGAAACCCCTTTATGTCCAGGACCTTATCAGAAGTACCCCAGGAAGTGCAGGACTGGACATCTGTTCCGCAACCTGAACAATATTAACACCACAAATGGGCACTCAAGCCTTAAGCACAGGACCCTAACCCTAACCCTAACCCTAACCCTAACCCTAACCCTAACCCTAACCCTAACCCTAACCCTAACCCTAACCCTAACCCTAACCTTGGGCCTCTTCCCCCAGGAGCAATAGGACTATTGTTAGGATGCAGTAGTGCCCTGTTGAAAGGAATTGGAGTTATTCCAGGAGTAGTAGATTCAGATTTTCAAGGAGAAATAAAGATCATGGTTAGGGCAGAAATGGGGATATTAAAGATACCACAGGATGTTGGATAGCACAATTGGTTCTTCTCCCAATATTCAAAACCAACAATCCCTTTTTAAAGGACATGAGGGGATCTGCTGGTTTCGGGTCCACAGGCTCCATGGGTGCCTTTTGGGTATCAAGTCTTGAACAGCACCCCATGCTCACCCTTACCATAAAAGGTAGATGATTTTCTGGACCTGGGGACACAGGAGCTGACTCCTCAGTAATAGCAAAAAAACATTGGCCATAAGCATGGCCTCTTCAGCCAGCCTCCACTCATTTTCAAGGAATGGGAACTGCTGTGGCTCCAGAATGTAATACTCAGTTTCTTAAATGGTCAGATGATGAGGGACATACAGGTCTTTTTCAACCTTTTGTGTTAAGTCATATCCCTGTTAATCTTTAGGGAAGAGATTGCTTTAGGCCATGGGAGCAGTCCTTACTACTGAGCCTGTTAAAAATAAGCTAGCTGACTAAGGTTATGTACAAGGAAGAGGACTGGGTAAATTCCTCCACAGTGACCCTCAGTCTGTTGCACACAAAAATTTAATTATCAAAAGAGCCGGAGATCGCTATAGGTTGGGAAATTTTCCTTATGGGCTGTTGCTGTGCAGCCTGTTCCCATTCCTATTATCTAGAAAACTGATAACCCAGTATGGGTGGAGCAATGACCCTTATCTATTGAGAAATTACAGGCTGCACGTCAACTTGTAAAGGAACAATTAGAGGCAGGACATAGTGTTCCTTCCACTTCCCCATGGAAATACTCCAATCTTTGTTATAAAGAAAAATTCTGGAAAATGGAGACTCCTACAAGATCTCTGAGCTGTTAATGATTGTATGCAAATTATGGGAGCCACACAACCTGGCTTACCTTCCCCTGTAGGTATTACTCAAGGCTATCATTTATTAGTTATAGACCTAAAAGATTGCTTTTTTAGGATTCCCTTGCATCCTCAGGAATGTGAGCGATTTGCATTTAGCATTCCTTCTATTAATTTTAAAGAGCCCTGTATGAGATATCAATGGGTGGTGTTGCCTCAAGGAATGGCCAATAGTCCCACTATTTGTCAAATTTATGTATCATTGGCCATTGTCCCAATTAGAGAGAAATTTCAATCCCTGTATATTATACATTATATGGATGATATTCTTTTAGCCGGCCCGGATCCTAAGGAAGTGAATGAGGCTTTGGGGAATTGCAACATAATCTTCAACTAGCTGGCTTAAGAATAGCTCCAGAAAAGGTACAAGAATTTTCCTATCAATACCTGGGTCATCAATTGTTATATTCTGGTATCTGTCCTCAAAAGATTAAGACTGGATAGACTGACCATCCTTAATGATTTTCAATATTTATTGGGAGATATAAATTGGTTTTGATCTAGTTTGGCCCTAACTACTGGTCAGCTTAGAGCATTATTTGATATTTTACAAGGAGATTCTGATCCCACTTCTCTGTGCCCTTTAATGCCTGCTGCATGAGAATGCATACAACTTGTGCAAAAAATGCCTCCAATCTGCACATTTAAATTATATTGACTATTCTCAGAACTTGATGTTACTAGTTTCTGATTCAGCGTATTCCCCTACCATGGTGTTTTGGCCAACTGGTCCTATATTATGGGTGCATGAACATGTGTCCCCAGGAAAGACAGTTAGATCTTATCCCCAGGCAATGCTTTGTATTATTCAAAAGGCATACAAAATGAGTCTTCAAGTTTTTAGCAAGATCCTGGATGTAATTTTTATTCCCTATATTCAACAAGAGATACAATAATGGCTTCATCAGTTTGATGAGGATCGGGCACATTTCTTGTGTTCCACACCCTGCCACTTTGATAGTCATTTTCCTTACAATAAATTAGCTCATTTTTTTTTTAAAAATCACCCTGTGTGTTTCCCCAAGATTGTTTCCTTTCCCATTATTAAATGCTCTACACTTAAAGTGAAATCTGCACAATTTGCTGAACTACCTGTAGTACAATTAGCCCTTCAACATTTTTCTGATGAGCCATTTAACTTATACATTGACAGTATAAGTTAAACCCCCCCCCCCCCGGTGTCATGCCTAGTGATATCTGGCAGATGGATGTTACTCATGTTCCTTCCTTTGGCTGACTACAATTTGTTCATGTATCTGTGGATACCCATTCTCATCTCATATTTGCCTCTGCCCATACTGGAGAAAGGCTTAAGGATGTTAAGAGCCATTGTTTACCAGCCTTTGCTTATATGGGAATGCCCAGACTATTAAAAACTGAAATTGGCCCTGCTTATACTAGTCAGGGTTTCAACTCTTTTTGCAATTTTTTTTTTTTAATCTCACACGGGCATCCCTTAAAATCCTCAGGGTCAGGCCATGGTGGAGCGTGCACATCGCACAATTAAAGCCTATCTTCATAAAACAAAAAAGGGGGAATTCACAGTGTCTCCTAATAATCAACTTTCTCTTGTCTTTTATATTTTTTGATGGTGCTGCTCAATCTGCGGCCAACAGGCATTGGTGCCCTCGGTCATCTGACTATGGCTCAGTTATGTGGAAGAATGTCACTACTGGACAATGGTGTGGCCCCGACCCAGTTCTAGTATGGGCCCAAGGGTCAGTTTGTGTCTTTCCACAAGACACAGATAACCCTGTTTTGGTGCCTGTGCATCTGATTCGACACATGGGGAGGGACCATGATTGTAACAGCCAGAAAGATGGTCTGATGGGCCTTCAAGAATCTACCCATTCTGATGCTTGTAGGTCTGGGTAGCCATATGTGGCCCTTTTTCCTGACCACTAACTATAGTTTGGGTCAAGTGGCTATAAATTTACACTTTGATCCAAAAGGATGGAATTGGGGTGGGGGGATGGGTGGGGAGGGTGGTTAGGGTGCATGTGGGAGGGCAGAGAGGGTAAAAGTGAGGAAGGAAAGGAGGGAGGAAGGGAGGGGGAACTGGGATGGACATGTAAAATAATAAATTAAAAATAAATTAAAATAAATAAATAAATAAATGCTTTGACTCCAAAATTTAAGTTCAAGGACAAGTTACTGGGGAAAAGGATTTCCATTTTTGTTTCCACAGAAAATGAAAAGCTGTGGATTCCTTCCAGACTAATGTGGTTTGATCAAGCCAGACTGCCTGAAACAGAGTACCAGGTGATCCTACATTCAAAACAGCTGGACAAAGCAGCCTTACAGACTACAGCCAGGATTTCTGCATCTTCTTAGAATCCCCCATGACACCGCCCCTTACCAGCAGGAAGTACTTTGGAAAGAATGATGCCCAAATTCCCAAATATTGTCTATAAATGTTTGTTTTCAGTTAAATGGACTTGGTTATAAAAAAAAAAAAGAAGAAGTTTACCTTCATCTCAGCAACATGTATTCTGGTTCCCTTCTTTTTGTTGTAATTAATGCTACTAGTTTTGGAGGAAGTTTCAATTGTTCTCAGCAGGTCTGCCAACTGGTTAGCTGCTGAACATATGAAGTAACAGCTGTCATGAACCCGGTACTCCAGGTGTGCAGCAGAGAGGAAAGGAGATTTCAGGATCGCAGCTGCCAGTGCCGCCTTCACCACTGAAGCAACAGTTTCTACCATAGCCCTCTCCCAATCTGTAAATACTGCAAGCACAGTGGATCAACTATAAGGTGATTTGGCTGAAGCCTTAGCTACCCAAAACACACTTGATTATCTAATACAAATTGACATTTTTAAACTAATCTACAAACTAGCCTCCTATATGAACACTTGAACTTTTTGTCAGAGGCTCATATGGCTTCTTGTTCTGTCTTTCACACATATCTGTATTAATGCATCATTTTTCTCCAGGAATCCTGGAGTGATCAGTTTTTAAATTATACACATGCTTTAGCCATGCAGACCATTAACATCAATGAAAATTGAGTACCACCTGCAAAAGACCTTTATAATGATTTCAGCTTGTGGGCAGATTACTGGGGTTCATAGCCCTTGGTGCTACTTCGCCACAGTATTAGACAGGCCCAGCCCAACTTTCAAACAAGAGAGATTATACTGTCTTTGGCTCAAGAGAAACTGCCTCTGCCCACGGGTGGCTGACAAACTATTCACCAGAGATGGGTAAGGCAGAAGGGGGCACATATCCAACCTAAGACAGGGGGTTTTATGCTAATGAAAACACTCCCTCCAGGGGGAAGGGGAGACACATGATACCCATGGTATTAAAAAACAACAACAAAACAAACAAACAAAAAACAACATTTGCAGTTCTGGAAAAATGAACTTGCAAACTGAAAGTTTAACAATTCGCAAGGCACCTTCCCCAGTGTTATCCAAGTGATAAACAAGTGCAAGGGGAGGAGACACACAAGCTGCCTAGAGGATGCTGTGTGGCCCAGAGGATGTGCAGACAGCTCCAGGGGTTTTTTAAGATACCGATACTTTTGAGTCATATATTGTTCCTGCAGGTCACCTTGTACCCAGACTCCTGTTAGCAACCCTGAGAAAAACTCATTGCTTCACCAAGATTGACTTTGGTGAAATGGTTACTTTGGTCTATTGTAGGCTCTCTATCTAGGGTGACTGGGTGTGTGTGTACGGTGTAAGAGGAAAAGTCTCTCATACCACACACACACACACACAACTACAAAAAGGGTTTGATTTGTTAGAATAAGTCCCACAAGTAGAAGTCTCTCACACCACACACACACACACACACACACACACACACAGACACAGACACACACACAACTACAAAAAGGGTTTGATTTGTTAGAATAAGTCCCACAAGTAGAAGTCTCTCACCACACACACACACACACACACACACACACACACACACACACACACAACTACAAAAAAGGGTTTGATTTGTTAGAATAAGTCCCACAAGTAGATGGCAGATAATCTAAACAATGCCTGTCTGCTCCCTGCAGAAGCAGAAACCTGCTAGATACCCAGTCTAAGAAGCAGGAAGCCTCAGAATAAATAGGACCAACAATTGTGTGGAAGTTCCTTAGAGAGCATCTGTGTGGGTAAGTGCTAAGAAGGTGAAGACACTGGAGTCTAATGATCACAGGTGATGGCATGGGCATTAGACATCTATCTGCTGAAGAAGTATGGAGTTTATACACTACGGCTGGGCAACTTCTTTTTCCCACCTTTATTCTATTTGAGCCCCAGAACTATTTAGATACTGCCATCCACATTCAGAACAGGAACTTTCCCCCTCAGTTGCCGTCCTACATGTCAATCACCTCTGACAACACCCCCACAGATATACCCAGAAGCATGTCTTAATAGTCTCCTAGGCTTCTCAATGCAGTTAGGTTGACAGTCAGATCATGACAAATGATTTTTAAGCTACTTTGACTTTCAAACCTCTACATTTATCCACTGCTTTACAGGGAATATTATGGTAGGAACTGTGCTTCAACTTGAGTTGACAGGATCTCATTTTGTAGCCCTGGCTGTCCTGGAATTCACTATGTCAACCAGGCTGGCTTCAAACCCACAGAGATCCACCTGCTTCTGCCTCCTGAGTGCTAGGATTAAAGGTGTGTGCCACTATACCCAGCTTACTTACATATTCTGACCAAACAGAAAAAGGAATGTTCGTTGTTAAATTGCAAACATTTCTGTACATTTAGAAATGAATACCAGATAGCTGGAGATGAAAGAGGTTAAGCACCAGCCTGATCACCTGCAGGAGAATAGATGGCTAAAATGCAATGGTATCTAAACGACCCACCAAAATGTGAGTAACTGACCAGGAAACTGACAAACTGGAGCTATCTGCACAGCTTGTAGGAAGCTGGACAGGTACCAGAAACATCCTCTGGTGATAGGAGGTCTTCTTCTGTATATATGCTTCTCTTATTGGCTTATGAATAAAACATTGATTGGCCAATAGCCAGGTAGGAAGTATAGGTGGGACTAGCCTAGGAGAATGCTGGGTAGAGTTAAGAAAGGGAAGCTGCCAGAGGAGAAACCATATAGCCAAGGAAGGAGTTACAGGTGCAGACCCTTCTCTGGTAAGATAAGACCATGTGGAAATACTTAGATGAATACAAATGGGTTAATAATTAAGAGAGAGATAGCCAATAAGAAGCCTGAGCCATTGGCCAAACTGATCAATAATTACTGTAAGTCTCTGTGTGTTTATTTGAGGCTAAACGGCTGTGTGACAAGGTAGAACAGAAATCTCCATCTTCACTGTGGGCTGCCCAGCATTCTCTAGGCAGCTTGGCTTGTATGTCTCCTCCCTGGCACTTGTTTACCACTTGGATAATACTGGGGAAGGGACCTGGTGAATCTTGCAGCTTTCAGCTTCCACTGAGGTATGAAGATAATGTTACCTACTAAGTCTCATAAGCCGCCTCCTTCCCTCCATTCTGGAGAGAATGTTTTAATTCAGAGGAAACTACTGTACAAAACATGGGTTTAAGTTGAATAGAATGTTCATGGACACGAGAACTCAATAGTCAGTGAAGACTATGTGCTCAGACTAAGGGAGAGATACTATAGCAAGGATAATGTTGTGGAACCAAATAAATAAGATTTGAAGCCCAGGTGGTAGTGGTGAAAATCCTAGCACTCAGGAGACAGAGGCAGGCAGAACTCTGTGAGTTCAAAGCCAGCCTAGTCTGTTTTATACAACAAGTTCCAGGACAGCTAGGGTTGTACAGAGAAACCCTGTCTCAAAAAACAAAAGTAATAGGATTTTAAAATGCAAAATTTGAGAAATGGAGCAATCAGGTGTCTACTACCTTTTGTCATCACAACTTGATATTGTCACATATAAAGTTTGTGTTTGAGAACCACATAACTGAGTAACAAAAAGGAATCACAAAACATCTTTTAAGTAAATTTATTATTTTATGTTTGATTTCATTCAATGCATGTGGCTTATGGGATAAAGGTTTGGACACAGTTGGCAGATTTTTCTAGAGTACATACAACTAAAGTAAAGACTATTTGGTAGCCAAGGAGATAGGTAAGTTGGTAAAGTGCTTGCACTGCAAACCCAAGGACCAGAGTTTGGTGTCTAGAACCCAAGTAAACAAGCCATGTGTGGTGGCCACCAGTGTGTCATTCAAGGCTGGCAGGAGGATCTCTGGGATTTGCCAGATAGCTGGCTTAGACAAATTTGTGAGCTTGGGTATTCTAGCTAGAGTTTCTATTGCTATGATCAAACACCATGACCAAAAGTAACTTTGAGGAAAGTGTTTGTTTGGCTTACACTACTTCTATTTCTCTGTTCATCACTGAAGAAAGCCAGGATGGTAACTCAAACAGGGAAGGAACCTGGAAACAGGAGCTGATGCAGAAGCAATGGAGGAGTGCAGCTTACTGGATTGCTCCTTATGGCTTGCTCAGCCTGCTCTCTTTCTTTCTTTCTTTCTTCCTTCCTTCCTTCCTTCCTTCCTTCCTTCCTTCCTTTCTTTCTTTCTTCCTTCCTTCCTTCCTTTCTTTCTTTAGAAAGATTTGTTTGGGCTTATAGTTCCAGATGGAAAATTCATAATGGCAGTGGAGACATAGGAGTAAATGGCCAGAGCCAGATGCTGAAAGATCCCATTTTAAACTGTGAACAGAAAGCATAAAGAGAACCAGAAGTTCTCCAAACTTTTAAAGACTGTCCCAGTGACATATTTCCTCTTCCATCAAGGCTCCACTTCCTAAACATTCCCTAACATATCTAAACAGTGCTACCAATTGGGTACCCCATATTCAAATTAGTGAGGCTATGGGGCACATCTCTCATTCATAGAGTCACGTGTTATTCCCTGGTCTCCATAGACTCATGGCAATATGCATGTAGTACAACTTTAAAAGTCATCATAGTCTTTAACAGTCTTGACACTGGTCAAAAGCCCAAAGTTGAAAGGGTCTTTTAGACTCAAGACAACCCTTTAGCTGTGACTTATTAAGAATTACATACTTCCAACATAGAGTGGCACAGAATATACATTATCATTCCAAAAAGGAGGAATGTGAGAATAGCAAGACTGAAACCAAGCAGGACAAATACCAAGTCCTATATGTCCCATGTCTGGAACTTTAGTTTTCAAAGGTCTTAGAAGCCTCATGGTCTCCAACTTCGCTGCCTACAATACATATTTCTGTCTCAAGCTAGTTCAGCTCCCAATATGTAGATATCCTTGTCAGCTATCTCATGGATCAGGTAAAACCTTAGAATCTTCACTGCAACCCAAGTTTCACCTTCATGGTTGAACACATTTGCATCTCTGGCCATTGTGCCTCTCAGCATTTTCATGTAGGAAATCCCTTGCCACATACATGCCTTACTCTTGCTGTTTTAATTCCTCCAAAGCTATTAAAACAAAGAAAATGCTGCAAAGTTCTCCTGCCTACACCACACATATTAGCAGCTACTTTTATATATTGAAGCCATTCAGCCTTCTTTCTTATAGAACCCCAGGACCACCAGTCCAGGGATGACACCACCCACAATGGGCTTGACCCTCCCCCATAGATCACTAATTAAGAAAATGCCCTATCTACAGTATGTTCATGTACATGGCCTGTTACCAAAAAAAGCCTTGTGGCTGCCTGAGGTCTGCCACCTGAGGCCACATTGGTGTCCAAGGGCCACAATGTCTCTGGGGACATGCAGATCTGAATGGCCTACACTGCCCCCATAGGGTCATAGTGACATGTGGGCCAGACTGGAGCTGCAGCTGAGGGCCATGTCTGGGTCTGTAATCCTACTGCAGTTGGTATCTGTTGTATTGATGTCTGTGGCCCATGTTACCACTAGGCCCATAGAAGAGCTGGCCCTGCCAGCCTGGGTACCAATAGAGCTAGTTCCGCCCCTCCCTAGGCACCTCAGTAGGAGAGCTGCCCTGCTTGCCTGAGAACTGGCCTCAGTAGAATAGATTTGGGAAAGCTATCCCTGCCCCTCGACGGCCCAAGGAGAACTGTCCCCGTGCTTGCCAGCTGCTTATCTTTCACTGGATAGGGGACCCCCATCCTCACCATATGTTTAGGAGAGCTAGCTCCAGTGGTATGGGCACAGGAGAACTGGCCCTCACCTAAGGGCAGAGGCCCAGACTGAAAACTACGTTAACACCCAGGTCCACAGCCAGGGTTTTGAGTTGGCCTACCCTAACATCTACCCTCACTCTCCCATCTATGACTTGCTAGAGCATGTGAAGGGACTGGTCCTGTCGAACCATAGCCGCATGATCTCCATGACTCTGGGCAAGAGCAGAATATCTCAGAGACGTTTCAATGAGGGTCCAGTATTGCGGGTACACCAAAAGCCAACATTAAACCTAAAATCTAGAGCCCGAGTCACTACCACAAGAACAACTTCGATGCAAAAACAAGGAGTGTTTATTTGAGAGTTAACTTGGGTCTCTCCATCCCTGTGGAGTGTTAGTAGTGACAGAGGGAGCAGGACTACAGCACCACCAGCAGCAACCACAGGATCAGAGCAGGGGAGACCTAGAGCAGTAAGGGAAGGAGTGTTTGTAGTAACTACATAGGAGGGAGGATACTAGGATTCAGGCAATATCCTGGCTTGCCCCTGTTACATAATAAGATGTACTTAGGCAGTGCCCTGACCAACACAGGCGCCTATGGCTGCTATGTCAATACAGAGACTGTACACAGGTGCAAAAGTCCCTTTAAGAGGCAAACTGCCCACTTGCATTCTCCTCTGCTGTTTCTCTGAAGGGGCAGACAGGACTTCTCCTGTCTTCTTCTCCTCTTCTTCTCTTTCTCTCTGCATCCCTTCCTCTCTTTCTTTTCTCTCTCCCTCTCCCTTCCCTTTCTCCATTTTCTTTCCTTTCTCTCAATAAGACTTCCCACTTAAGTTCTGTCTGCTTGGTGCATTTGTCCCTCACCTACCATGGGATCCACCAAGGTCACCCTCGTGCCCTATTATAACATTGGTGCACACAAATCTGGTTCTCCTAGTATTTTCTCCTGCCCATTGGCAGTCTAAGGAGCACTGGGATCCTGGAACCCTGAAACCTGTTCATTTTTATAACTCTGTTCACTGGAATTCTCTACCCAACATTGGCTACAATTGTGAGTAACACACCCCCTCCCAACCGCTGTCTTTAGGGCTGCAACTGGTCCCTTTTGCTGCTGAAAAGTGCCTTTGCAAAGACTGAGAATTAGTTCCTCAACCGTGGTTTCTCACCTTTTGGACCCCACTCTCAAGAGCCCCAGTACTGGGTGGCCACAGTTCTCAGGCTCAAAAGCCCTGGCCCCTGATTTTGAGCTTCATGGACCACAAAAATCATCCTGTGCCTCTCATATCTGATCCTCCCCTGACCTCAGAGGGCAGTTAAGGCATTGGATCTTATCTCACTCACAGAAATGGGCCTACCCCCACCCTTCTAAATGGCCACTTGATGGCACTCCATATCCTGGTATTTCACCGGACAACTTCTGCCAACGATACAGTGGTTGGAAAGGTGTACCTTACTACCCCAAGCTCTTTATTTTTTTTCCTTCTAGCTTCCTTTACTTGTCTGTCTGCCATTCTCATGTAGCTGTGCTGAGACCCTCTCATTCTACTGCCTCCCACCATGGCTAAACCTGTCTCAGGGTAGGATCCTCCCTTCATCTGGAAATGTATTGTTTCTATAGGCATCTCATACTTGTGTTCAAAATATGTCTCTCTTATTTACTCAACTCCTGTTTAAGAAATATACATGTGTATGAATGTGAGCTAGCTCTCTGTGTGTATGTATGTAACTTTCAAAATTAAACTGTGTATGTGTATATGTAGCTACTGTTTAAAAAATATAAACTATCTTTAACTATGTAAGTGTATTTCCTTCTAGGCTAAGGAAGCAATAAGTCTCAATTGTAAATTAGTATGTATTCTTATATGGTGATAAAATTTTATTTTTATATTGATTTTTGTCTGTTTCTCCAGACAGGGTTTCTCTGTACCTTTGGAAGTTGTTCTGGAACTTGCTCAGTAGACCAGGCTGGCTTCGAATTCACAGAGAACCACCTGTCTCTGCCTCCTGAGTGCTGGCATTAAAGGCATGGACCACCACTGCCTAGCTTGGTATGCATTTTTAAAGCTTGATAAAAAATTTAAGGTTATAAAGGTCTATTTAGATTAACAAAAACTAACCTAAAGATTTACACATAAGTACTTATTTCTTTGCCAAGGTTTCAACACCACACCTCTACAAAATTTAAATATGTACCAACATGAGTTTAATACCCGTGGATTGGCTGTCTTGATTTCTTTCCTGAGTTCATTAAAAGGTTTCAACACTAAAGAGGCTTTAACTCAAAATCATTATTTTTAAGTCGAAACCTGACAAAAGTGTAATTTAGTCTTGATCCTATGAAAGCTGCCAACCTATGGTAGACTCTTAAAGGATACAAGTCAAGAGTCATCTTATAAATGATCAAACCCTTTAATTATGGTCAAGATAAGTTCTGATACAATTAATTACAGGGATAAAACCTTACCTAGACACTTTTGTGCTTAAGATGAGTAACAAAAGACAAAGACAAAGTTTATCTGCTGAGTTGTACTAAATAGACAGCCTTCAAACCCTCAGAGATCTAGAGAATATGGCATTTAAAATGTTTTATTAAAACAATTTTCATATCAAAGAGATATGCCAGCTGCTGGTACTGCTCAACTTCCTCCAAAATACTGGTGGGTCCTGAAGAAACTATCCACAAAAGTGACAGTGCTAGTCACTGAGAAACTTGACTTTCACCTCAACTGCTACAAAAGACTCTTCACACCATGGACAATGGGACACTGAGGAACCGACTGCCACATGTTGCCAAGGCCAATGGTAGGCAGGTCTTCCAAAATAAATAAATAAATAAATAAATAAATAAATAAGCAGCTCCTAATCCACAGGATCTTCTTGAAGCCTGTCAGCCCCCCCCCCACACACACCACAACAGCAGAAGGAAAATGTGACCCTAAAGGCTCTTTCCTCAACAACTGTTGAGGGCTCTGGGACTGGGTGTACATGCAGCCACCTAGTAAGTCTCTGTCATTCTTTAATCATTAATTCAGGTAAAATTTATCCTTATCAAAGAACCCTGATGCTTTTGATGACTGGTAGCTTTGCCAGCTTAAAACAACACCCAAGGCTTCAACTGTCACAAAAAGGATTTCAGGAACAGGTGCTTTGAGGTTTACCTACATAAAGACAGGAATGTGAACATTAAGAATGTTTTAGGGTTTGTTTTTTTTTTTTAAATGAAAGTCTGAGGATGGACAAGGAAAAGGTGATTTGAGACATTTTAAAAAGTGAAACAGATCTCTTTCTCTCTGTGTCATTATACTACTGTCAAGACCCCCAAAATTCATAGTCTTTTTGGTTTGTTTGTTTGTTTTTGAGACTGGATTTTCCTGTGTAGCTCTGTAGAATAGGCTAGCCTCAAACTCACAGAGATCTTCCTGCCTCTGCTTCATGATTACTGGGTTTAAAGGCATGCACCACCACTGCCCAAATTGATAGTCTTAACATTAATCAATAAAGTTCTTATAAGCTATTAATCCAGTTCTGACAGCTTACTAAATACCGTACTATACCACTATACTGTCATAACTGCAAACTCAAGATTAAGGGGCTTTTCATTGAGATAAAAATATCTGTCACAGTTTTCTAGATGTAGAGTGTTTATGCTTTCAACCAAAATATTTTCTGGTATGAGGATACTGCCGTTTCTACAATACAAATTTTAGTACAGATTATAAACAGTGGAAATGCTAATTGGTCTTAAATTTATGTTTTAACAGACTCAAAGGATTCTTATAAGTTCTAGGAAGTCAACTTGGATTCACCTTGAACAGGTCAGATGTACTCCAGATAGGTACTGTCAATAAACAGTCCAAGGCCCCCACCTTTTCGCTGGTCCTGACACCCTCCCCTTCAATCATCAGGACCTAAGATTTATTTTCCTTAAACCTAACCTTGTCCTCTACTCTGCCAACATCTTGCTATGTCTAAGAGGCACCAGAGAGTTCTATCCAGCTACCCTAGGATGTGGCAGCACTTCAGTTTTCTCAGCTTCCCCAAAGATGGTCTACATCCCCTTGGTCAGAAAGTAGTAGTCTCTAGAATTCGATGTTCTCATTCCCTAACTTGCCATACCTAACTCTTCATATTTTAATAATAAACAAAGATGGGAATGTTAGGATTCAGGCATTATGCTTGCCTGTCCCCTGTCACGTGGGTGGCAGAATGCACTCAGTACCCTGGCCAGCCCAGGGTACTATGGGTGTTTTGTCACTATGTAGCCTGCACGCAGGTGCACAGGTCCTTTTAAGAGGCAAACTCTGCCCAATTGTACTTTCTCCTGCTGTTCCTCTGAAGGGGCAGACAGGACTTTCCCTATCTCTCTCTTCATCCCTTTCTCTTCTCTACCCCCTCTCCCTTCCCTTTCTGTACTTCCTTCATTTTTCCCCAATAAAACTTTCCACGTAAGCATTTTCTGGTAAGCACTGTCTGGTATATTTGTCATTGCCCGCCATGGGATCCACCAAAGTCACCCTTGTGCCCTATTATAACAGAGGGGCCTTGGGGAATTCCAAACCTGCATAGCTGCAGATTTGGGATTTGCTCAAGCCTTCCAAAACTGCATGGTTACAGACTTGGGATTGGATCAAACCCCCCAAAACGGCATGGTTACAGATTTGGGATTGGCTCAGGTCCTGGGTATCTGAACGAAACTGATTGGCTGCCCTGGTCTAGGAAACTGATTGGCTGCCCTGGTCTAGGATTAATTGTAACATTGCTGTCTGGGCACGAGGGCACCTGGAGTTGTTTACTTGTTTCTGATTGGCCTTTCCTTGTGGGGTGAGGTGTTCCTCGTTTCTGATTGGCCCCTCCATGTGCTAAGGTTAGGGGTAAGTCATGCCTTGTTGACTAGAAGAGGCCACCTCCTGTTAAGGTCACAGGGACACCTCTAGGCCCGGGGTTACTACTTCCCTAGGCTTAAGATCCATAGGGAGTTGTGCCCCCCAGAATAAAGGTTACTACTTTCCTAAGCTGACGCCCAGAAAATGTCGTGCCTCTAGACTAGAGGTTACTACTTCCCTATTGTTTCCCTGGGCCAGAAAGTTCACAAGCCTAGGCTGGAGGTCACTACTTTACTGCTCAGGGATTGGCTGGTCTTGTGGCAGGGGCAGTGATGGCTCCAGTTTAAGTTCCAAATTGTGTTTCTTTCTATGGTTCTTTTTAGCTTTTAGGCTCCGATTTTAGGGACTGGGCACATTTCTTTTACAGGTTCTGATTCTAGGGGTAAAGTATGTTCTTTTGGCATTAGTTTCAGAGTTGGGGTGGTTTTCCCTGGTGCTAGGTGTAGGGATAAAGTACCTCTTGGGCTGGCTCAGGCCCTGAATCTAGGGTGTGTTTCTTTTACTGGGTTGAGGCTCCGGGCCTAGACGTACAGGAACAGTGTTCGGCAAATGATCAGGTATTTGCTGGTGCCTAGGTCTCTCACTATGCCTTGAACCAGACTAATAACATTATGCAGTGAACATTTGCTGTTTGTGCAAAAGGGTATAAGGCAAGACACCCCACAACTCCAAAGGCCACTATGACAAATGAATATGAGATGAGGAGGCAGGAAAGACAGAGAGAGGACTGAATTTATTTTTTTTTCTTTTTTAATTTTTTTTGGGGGGGAGGGCACACATGGGAAAACTGGGAAATGAGTAGGATTGGGGTATATAATGTGAAATTCCCCACCAAAATTTTTTTTTGTTAATATAAAAAAGAGAAGGGAGTGAGAGGGAAAGAGAAGAATAGATAAAAAGAAAGAAAACAGCGAGGGGCTGATAATTATTGTTACCATTAACCTATCTGAGAAGTTCAGAAGTTACATGTAGAAGCTTCACTTAAGGCTGTGGTTAAAAGTTAGGTGACTGAGGGGCATGGTGGTGTATGCCTTTAATCCCAGCATTTGTGAGGCAGAGGCAGGCAGATCTCTATGAATCGGAGGCCAGCCTGGTCGGTACAGAGCTAATTCTAGGGCAGACAGGGCTACACAGAGTAACCCTGTACAAAAAAAAAAAAAAAAAAAAGAAAAAAGAAAAAGAAAATACAGACACACACATATAAAGAAAAAAGTTAGGTGACTGGTTAGAAAATTAAGAGGGTAAGAATGGAGGACAAGAAAAAGCAGGGTCTGGAGAATTGATTCTGGAAGGACTTTGAGGGGAAATTAAAGAGCTCAAAATGCTTGCTGCTAACTCTGCACACAAGGCAGGGGACCAAAGAGCACAGTAAACTCCTTCCTGCAGCCTGAGGGAGTTGAGGGGGCAATTTACTTCAGCCTCTCAGAGCACAGAGGTGAGCACAGCCAGCACAGGGCGCTAGAGCGCCCTGGGGGCAGCCTGGGCGGGGCGCGAAGCCAGGCCTTTCCCCTGAGAGCGGGTTCGGCAGGAGGCGGACGGGGTGGGCGGGGCCAGGGTGGGGGCGGGGCCAGACCATTCCGGAAGTTCCGGGTCTCTGGTACTCGCAGAGGCGGCTGGGTGCTGTTGGAGCAGGAGGCGGGAGCTGCACGAGGGGCGAGGCCTGGAGGGACCAGCGGCGGCTGTGGCGAGGAAGGTATTGGCGACAGCGACGGCTATGGCGACGACTTCCAAGCGCGGTGAGAGGTGTCGGGAGCTGGCGGAGCGAGGAGGCCCTGGTCTTGAAGGGAGGGAGGGTGTGTCTTTCGCCCAGGAGATCAGGGTGGCGGGAGGGGCGGCAGGGAAGGGATGGCAGGAAAGGGTCGGCGGGCAGGCTCAGCTTCCCCGGGCACCGCGTCCCTTCTCCCGTCACGCTGGGCCAAGCGCCTTCCCTCTGCGGCTGCCGCCCGCGCGCCTCAGGCCCCCCGCTCGCTTGGCTTGAGGGCGTCGGGTGTCTGCTCCACCAGGTACCTTTCCCGAGGCGCAGCGAGGCGCGCCACCTGCCCACTACCTCAGGCTTCCCCGCCCACGGCGTTGGGCAGGTGGCGGCTCCTTTCTCCCACTGACTGTGGTGGGGACCAGGAAGGGGGCGGTGCCCCGGGACTGAGCCCTTCATCCTCAGGCAGCCTGGGACGCTTTGTCCACCAGAGATGCTCTGGCCGCAGTAGCTGAATCTTCCCGGGAGAACGTCCGAGATTTGTGAAGACCTCCATGAGGAATTTAGTCACCTGTGCCACTGTCAGGGCTGTCCTAGAGAAACTTGGCCCCCTTAATGGTTTCCTGGGGGGGGGAGCTTCTTTGAGGTACACCTTGAGCGACTGCTTTTCTGGAACATATCACAAGCTACTTTTAGAAAATACGGTCCTTGAGGCTCCTGGCCAGACAACCCTTTGAGCGGTTTTTTTTTTCTTTTGTAGCCCTGGGCATTAAAAAAGCCAGGCCCTCCCCCATGCCTAGCAAGCACTCCACTGCAGAGCTATGTACCTATTGAGACAGCCTCTCAACTCAGGCTGCTGTTTAACTCATTCTGTAGGTCAGGCAGGCTTCGAACTTTCTAGCCCCCTGCCTTATCTTCTTGAATAGTTGGGATTATAGGCTCATACTGGCAGGCCTGGCATGTTTTAACATTTTTCCCTAGGTGTGAACAGGTCCAAAGAAACTTTAAAAATGCTTTTTTTTTTTGTGTGTGTGTGTGTGTGTGTGTGTGTGTGTGTGTGTGAGCGAGAGAGAGAGAGAGAGAGAGAGAGAGAGAGAGAGAGAGAGAGAGAGAGAGAAAGAAAGTCTTGTAGCCATGGCTGGCCTTGGATTTCGGATTCTCCTGCCTCTGGCTTCTAAACACTGTGATTACTCATGTTTGAAAGTAATGCCTCAACCAGCCATTGATGGCTGATGGCGAACACTTTTAACCCCAGCATTGGGGAGGCAGAGGCAGGCGGATCTCAAGTTCGAAGCTAGCCTGGTCTACAGATCGAGTTCTAGGACAGGCTCAAAAGCAGTACAGAGACCCTGTCTCAAAAAGCAAAAAAAAAAAGAAAGAAAGAAAGAAAGAAAAAGTCATGCCTATTTTAGTTTCCTTGTTTATTGAAAGCA
The DNA here is from genome assembly GCF_943737965.1 of Phodopus roborovskii. NCBI lineage: Eukaryota > Metazoa > Chordata > Mammalia > Rodentia > Cricetidae > Phodopus > Phodopus roborovskii. The sequence continues at coordinate 32,051 of NW_026126144.1, forward strand.
GTTCACCTTTTCATTTAGTTCACTTTTTAGAAAAATAGTGTTTCTGGAAGTGAACAAGGGATTTGAAGTCATCACCTTTTTGAATTTTATCTGATTATGTTTATCAAATCACTTCACTTTTTGTAAGGTATTTACTCAACAGTGAACAAGGGGTTATAATGTGTTTGCCTTATCTCACTTTTAGGGTCATATGAGACATTTATGGAAAGTATATTTCACATATCTTGTCATATTACAGCTTTTGCTTTCTTGTAAAAATTTATGAGCACAGAAGTATCTTGATGCACATAAAATTTTCAAAGTAAATTTTTGGGGGCTGAGGAAAATGACTCAGTGAACTGCTTGCAGTTCAATCATGAGGATCTGAGTTCAGATCTCCAGTACCCAAATAAAAAGCCAAAATTGCAGTAGTTACCTCTAACCACAGTTCTCAGGATGCACAGACAGGAGAGTTCCTGGGAGTTCTGACCATCCAGTTAAACCGAAGTGGTGAGATTCTATTGGATAACAGACCCATGTCTTAAATAAAATAATGTGGAGAGCTATTGAGGAAGATGCCTGTTTCTGGTCTCAACATGGTTGCACACATATGAATACATATACAGGGAAGGATATGCACACCCATATCACACACAAAAAAGTTAGTTTTTGAAATCTGTTTTTGGGCTAGGCATGGATTTCAGTTGGTAGAATACTTGCTTAGCGTGTTTGAAGCCATGAATTCAATTTTTAGCACTCAAAAATTAGATACAAAATATTGCAAATTCAGGTGTGTGTGTGTGTGTGTGTTTTTCTTGCAGTAGGGTGAATTGAGCCCAGGATTTCCTGTATGTCAGGCAATCACTCCACCTACTTAGCTGTATCACTGGCCCTAGTTTTTGATGTTTGTATTGGTTTTTATTTAGTTTTGTTAAGCAGGATGTCATTGTGTAGCTCAAGCTTTCATCAGGTACTGAGTTTTGGATTACAGGTATGCAGCCCATGTCTGACTGAGGATCACAAGTTTGAGGCACTTTATTAAGTCCCAGTTTCCCTAGCTGTAGTGGTGCAAGCCTTTAATCCCAGCACTGGGATTGGGTTGGGGGGATGCAGAGGCAGGCGGATCTGTGTGAGTTCAATGCCAGCCTGTTGTACATAGTGAGTTCCAGGCCAGAGCTATATAGTGAGACCCTGTCTTAAAAAACAAGTTTAAAAAAGCCAAACAAATAAGAAGACCCAGTTTCAAAAACTCTTCTGTAATACTCTTTGGCCCCACAACATACTCTTTCATATTCTCAAGTTTGAAGATCAATTTATTCTTAATAGTGTATAAATTGTATATTGAACCTAGACCGCCCCCCCCCCGCCTTTTAAGACAAGTTTTCTCTTGTGTGGCTCTGGCTGTTCTGAACTGTATTTGCAGACCAGGCTAGCAACGAACTCACAGAGATCTGCCTGCCTCTGCCTCCTGAGTGCAAGGATTGAAGGAGTGTGCCACCACTGCCTGTACTTTCATTTGTTTTTTGAGGTAGAATCTCTCTTAGACCATCTTGACTCAAATTTATAATCCTTTTGGTTCTGCCTTCTTCATGCTGGTATTATGGGATTATAGGCATATGCCACCACACCCCACTCACTTGTCTTTTCCTTCCTCCATTTATGCTTTTCTTGTGACGGGGTCTTATATAGTTCAGACTGGTCTCTAACTTAATATGTAGCCGAAAATGACCTAGAATTTCTGATCTTCTGCCTCTATGTGGGATATAAGACATGTGTACATCTCACTTGGTTTATATCATTGGTTCCTAACCTTTCTAATGCTGCAATTGTTTAATACAGTTCCTCATGTGTGGTAACCCCCAACCATAAGATTATTTTTGTTGCTGCTTCATAACTAAAATTTTGCTACAGTTATGAATCAGAATATAAATATCTTTGTTTTCTGATGATCTATGTACTGGTCATTAGACAACACAAAAGAGGTATCTACCCACAAGTTGAGAACCACTGGTTTATGTGATACTGGGGATTGAACCTAGGGTTTCATGCATGGTAGGCAAGCATTATACTAAGCTGCCTCAATAGCCTCCTTCCTTTTATTATTTTAGGTGTTTTTTATCTTGTAAATGAAACATTCTTCAATTTATGCTCATAAATGTTTGCTACAATGAATTCATGTGTATGTATTTATGTCAGTGTTGTGTGCATGTCAAGGCCCAGAGGTTTGATATCAATTGTCTCTCTTGATTGTATTCTAACTTATTTTTATTTTTTTATTTATTATTATTATTTATTATTATTATTATGTGTTGGGTTTTGCTCGCATGTGTGCTGGGACACATGTGGAAGTCAGAGGACAATATTGTGGAGTCAGTTCTCTTCTACGTTTGGGGGATAAAATTCATTTTGCCATGCTAAAGTGCCAAGCATGTTTATATGCTGACCAGCTCATTGTCCTCTGTCTTATTTTTGAGACAGAGTCTTTCACTGAGCCTGTAGTTCATTAATTGTGCTAGATTAGGTGACCGGCAAACCTTTTCAACCTAGAGGTTATAGTTGTGCTGTTGTACTAGCTTTTATGTAGGTGATGAACTCCATTCCTTACGCTTTTGCATGGCAAACATAATTTTAACTCATAATTTTTAACTTGTCACTGTTTTTAGTGCACCTTATAGAATTTAATGTTTAGTTTTTGTGTCTGTGCATGCATGCACACACACACACACACACACACTTGAGAAATTATACAATATGAGGGCGTTTGTGAATGACTTCTTTCACATACTGCTTTGAGGTTCATTTATGCTGTAACATGTATCACTATTTACTCCATATTTTATGGTTAGATATTCCATAGTATATGTATGGCATATTCCATAGTATATGTATGGCATGTTTTGTTCATTCATGTCTTAATGTACATTTGAGTTATTTCTACATTTTTGCCATTATGAATATTACTATGAACATTTTTGTAAAAAGATTTTGTATGGACATGTTTTCAATTATTGTGGTTATGTATACCTGGAATGGAATTATAGTTGGGTCGTATGGTTATACTATGTTTGAGTTTATGAGTAACTGCTAGACTTTTCTAATGTGGCTGGCTGTCCCATTTACTTTCCCACCAGCAGTGAGGATTTTATTAATACTACATCCATAAAACATGTGTTATCATCTAATATAATTATAGTTGTCTTCATTGACATGGAGTGGTATATATTATAAGTTTGATTTATATCCCTACAGTGATTAGTGGTTTTATGTGCTTATTAGTCAATTTTATACTTCTTTGGAGAAGTGTCTATTTATCCCTTTTGTACATTTAAAAATTTTGATTGTTTCTTAGTTGTGTTCTTTTTATATATGAAATTTAGTACGTTCAGGGTTATACAGGCACTCTTAAATAATCTGCATTTCTTTATATGATAAATGATTTCTAAAGAAAAATGTTCATTTATTGGTTAATGTTTTGACTTGCCCCCCCCATTTACTTTTTTCCCCCCCTTTCTTGGTGATTTTTGTAATTATTTGGTTATTTTTTCTGTGATTATACCTATATATAAACTTTGACAGGGCAATACAGATGTTCAAAACAAAAATAAAAATAACAGTCCTCTCATACTTCTAATCCCAGCACTTGGGAGCCAGAGGCAGGTAGATATCTGTGAGTTTTAGGATAGTCTGGTTTATATATTGAGTTACAAGACTACACAGAGAGACCTTGTCTCAAAATAATAAAACAAAACTCCAGAATAGAAAACCAGCTCTATACATTGCACAGGTCAGTTAATTAAATTTGCTTTTCCAACCATCCATGAAATAGCTTTTAGATTAGAATTGGAATAAAATTTCAACATACAGTAATGAAGATAGCCAGTAGTTTGTAGAAAATATACTTAAAGTTTCATACTCCAACATCATATAAGCCTCTTAATAAGATCTTTAACTTAATCAGGACAGAGTCTGGCTTGGAGTCTTCCTTTAGTAGGGAAGGAGCCTCAGAGCTAAGGCCCTTTCCTTTATTGCTGCCCAAAGTGTTCTGTGCTGTTTTAGGCAGCTTGCTCAAGGCTAGATTCCTGTGAGATGCACAGAGATGGGAACAAACCCTTGAGGGTGTGCAGGAATCTTCTGAATGCCCAGGGGAAGGTCCCAGCACAGCCTGGGCCTTGGTGGCTTGCTCCTTAATCCTGGCTGTTGCCAGGGATATCTTCACGAAGGCCTCAAGTTTGTGAATCTTGCTGTGGACATCCATCATCGCAGCACTTTTGTGAATGATGTCACTCCCTCACAGACCACGTGGGACAAATCTCTGTGAATCGAGTTCAGCATGGTGGTGAACTCGTCCAACCAGGCAAGAGCATATCTTCATACTGACATTCAGGGCCTCCACTTTAGGACTTGGGTCTCATTCTGGAATTGCAGCACCAGCACATTGCAGGCCTATGTGTCCTTGGGTCCTCTGGTCTCCTACAGTCCAATGCACCTGACATGCTGCTGTGGCTCTGTGACATATGGCTACATCCCCAACTGCACATGGTACCCAGCAGCTTGGCCACTAGCCTGGTAGTGGGCTCCCTGCCCTCTGGCTGATCCTCCATGGCCTGCTTCAGCAGCTTGGCTTTCCTTGGTAGAATTCTTCACAGCATAAATGTTTCAAATTTGATGAATTCTAATTAATTTTTTTTCTTTTGTTGCTTGTATTTTTAGTGCCATATCTTAGAAATTATTGCCCTATTCAGGGTCACAAAGATTATTTATACTTGTTTTAAGTTTTGTGTATTTAGTTCTTAGATCCATTTTGTTTGTGTGTGCATGTGTCTGTGAGCATGACATTTGGGGTATTTTATATTGACCGATATAAATTCATTAGTTCAGATTTTTCTTTCATTGATGCTTTTAAAAACTGTATTTCTCTTTGTATTTAAACTTTTAAAAAAGCTCATGGTGGGCCCTTTTTTTCCTGCCATGCTAGGTATTGAATCCAAAGCCACAGATTTATGATACTGGATTTTTGTACTTGGAAATCTTCATGGTTTTAAGTCAAATAGTATTTAGTATACTGCATTTAAGAGTTAAATGTTACATATCTACCATAGATATCTTGATGAGTCCAATTTTAACTATTTTTCTGTTAATGGAAGGAGGTTTTCTTTTCCCCCTGTAAGGTTGGAGATTAAGCACAAGGTATTGTACATGTTAGGTGAGTGGTCCACTGCTGAGCTATGTCACCTGCCTTGGTTTTCTTATGTTGTAGTTTTAAATATTAGTTTAGTTCTGTGTTTGAGTTGTCTTTTTCTTTTTTTTGTTTAGAATTATGAGATGACCTTGCTCTGTACTCCTGGCTGGTCTCAAACATAGTGCAGTGCTTCTACCTCTGCTTCCTGAGTACTAGTATTACACACATGCAATACCATGCCTGGCTCTGTTCTTTTTCAGGAACTATAATCACACAAATAGTACTTTACTTTTCTTGTATTTCTATAACTTTCTGTCTAACTTTGTGTGCCTCTTACTCTCCTCCCAATGCCATTTTTATTTTTCTACTGTTTTAATGTCTTTTTAAAAATATCTCCATGTTTTATTTATTATTCTTTTGTTTTTTTGCATTTTAGAAATACATTTTTCTTATTTTACATATCAATCCCAGTTCCCTCTCCCTCCCTCCCTTCCACACTTCACATGCACCCCGGCCACCCTCCCATCCTACTCCCCCACAATCCACAGGGAGGGTGATGCAGTCCAGGAGGGATCAACAAAATCTGTCAAGTCATTTGGGTCTAAGCCCTCCCTTCTGCTTCTAGGTTAAGGTCGTATCCCTCCATGGGGAATGTACCCCCAAAGTCTTTTTTTGCACCAGGGATACATACTGGTTCCACTGTCTGAGGTCCTTTAGACTGCCCAGGCCTTCTAGCTGAGACCCATATTCAGGGGGTCTGAGTTGGTCCAATGCTGTATTTCCAGCTATCAGTTTGGGGGTCCATTAGCATCTCCTTGTTCAGGTCTGCTGTCTCTATGTGTTTCTGTAGCCTCGCTCTCTGCATCTGGATTCCAGTTTGGCTCAGTGTGTAGCTGTGGGTGTCTGCTCCTGTCTTGTTTTGATGTACTTGATTACTACATTTTTACTTTAATTTATTCCCCCTTGAGTAGCTTGTAAGTTCTGCTTTTGGAAAATTGAACTTTTAGTCCCTTCCTGCACATACCTGAGTTCAGTTAGCTTTTTAATTTCATCTTTCTTTTTTTTTTCTCTGAGACACAGTTTCTCTCTGAAGCTTTGTAGACCAGGCTGGCCCAAACTCACAGAGATCTGCTTGCCTCTGCCTCCCAAGTGCTGGGATTAAAGATATGTACCACCATTGCCCAGCAGCTTTTTAATTTGTTATATTTCTGTTTTGTTTTTAACTGATTTTGGTTTGTTTCATTTTTAGTTTAGTTGAAAGTTGGGTTTCTCACATAAGTATATGTCACTCTGGTTTTCTAATTTAAGTTGACTTTTAAAATAGTCTCATGTTTTTAATATACAACATTTAATTCTCTTTTGAGTATAGATTTGTAGTTTTCTTCTGCTTCATGGTTTTTGGAGAGAAATTTTCCTCAGGTGAGAAATTTTCTTTTGCTGCTTGTCAATAAATAGGTGTTGGTCAGTGTTACTTTATAGTCATGCATTTTAAAGTAATATTTCAATTTTGTTCCCTGGATTCTTAATAGGGTTGAGTATTTCTTTTTATTTGTTTGTTGAACATTGCAATTCCTATGTATTGAAAAGTAAAGCCATTTATGAGGTAGAGCAAGATGTATGAGGAACAGATTGAATGGGGTTTCAGGAACCTGAACCTGAATGCTGGGGAGAGTATACAATGAGAAGTTGAGGGATTGAAGTCACTATAAGAAAAAGGAGCTCCCTGTAAAGGATCAGTTTGCTAAGAAGTAGAGATGAAGTCAAAGTAAAGGAGGACTAGGAGAATTTCCTATAGATTTGGCAGATAAGTTTCTTTAGTAATTTTGGGTAGAATAGTTTTGTGCAGTGACTGGCTGGAGGTGGGTGTGGAAAACCAGCTTGATAATAGGGCTAGCAAAATTGGGAGGAGAGAAACAGAGATAATGACTATGGCATATAGACAGCTTTTTTTCAGCGCGTGCACGCGCACGCGCGCGTGCGTGCGTGTGTGTGTGTGTGTGTGTGTGTGTGTGTGTGTGATAATTACATCATTTCTCCATTTCTTTTCATCCCCCTGACTCCTCCTATGCACCCTCCTTGCTCTCTCAAATTCATGGCCTCTTTTTAATTGCTGTTACATATATACATGTATATTCCTAAATAGATAAGTATAATTTGCTCAGTCTTTTGAAGAATTTGGTTGTCATGGAGAGATAGGATAACCCCAGGAACATATTGTTCCAGAGGGATGGGAAAATTCTGCAGGGTTATGGAAAGGATATGATAGAGAGGGATTTTAAAGAAGAAAGGGAGTTGCTGAAGTCTGTTCCTTTAGCTGAATAAGGGTGTGGCCTGCTAAGGTTTTAGCAGTAATGTTCTCTTCTGCATCCTCCTGGGAGTGAATGACCCTGCCACCTGGGTGTTTGTGTTCAGAGGTAGACAGATGATTAATAGTGTTTGCTCCTTTACACCTTACTCTGAAGCAGCAATATAATTAGGTTTATCATCTGTTTCTGACATCTCAATCACAACCATATTGGTTTTAGTGTATCATTTTGACTTCTTTTAAAACTTTCATCCATTTAATTAACATTTCTGGCAAAAGAAAGGAAATTTAAATAGAATATTCTGAATAAACACTTTCTGTAAACACCAGGTAGAAAATAATTTCATGCTTTATATGCTGCATATGCATCTCTCTTGCTGCTGCTACTTTCAACAATAATTCCTTGTTTTTGTGGTTCTATTAACACTAGGATTAGCATTTAGCAATCTGTTAACCACCCTTCCTGGTAAGTCTAGTGTACACCAAAATTTGAGAGCCTACACTCCAAGGTATATATTTGTGTGGGATTGCTGAGTGTTTGGATATCAATATTTTGGGGTAATTCCAAACTATTTATATTTGTGTATATTCTTGTAGTATATGAGTGTTCGTCCTGTGCCATACTTTTGCCTATATAGAGGGTCCCTCCTGTACTATAATATTTGCCTATTCTCCAAAATAAGGACTTCTTTTTTTTTTTAAAATTAAATGGGTGTGAAATGGCTGTTTTTTTATTTGCACTTTACAATTACTAATTCATCTCATACATTCATAGGTTATTTGAATTTTGATTTTGGGATACACCTTAATGACATTGCCTATTTAAATTGCTACTGCTATATAAATAAAATACTTGTTGAAATAAATATTTCACTTCGTTCAGTATTGAAATAATCACTGAACAAACCCAAAAAAACCCTAAGGAGAAAGAAATTCAGAATTTAAAAAAGAAAAGAAATTAAAGGAACAGCCCCAGGGTGCCAGGGGTGGAGGGGGGGCTTATGATGGTCAATGGTCAATTTAGGAAAGCAAAGGCAAACTGAGGCAAGGTTATTGATACAGGAGGACCAGCATGTCCAGTTTAGGGAAAACAAAGAGTTTGATTTGTACTGTTAGGGTAAGTAGAGGTAAACAGACAGACACTTAAAGTTAAGAGAAAAGGTGTGTGCCATATATTTAATTTGTTGTTGTCATTATTACTTTCTTTTTTAAAGATTTATCATGTGTATTAATATTCTGCTGGCATGCATGCCTGCACACCAGAAGAGGGCACCAGATCTCATTATAAATGGTTGTGAGCCACCATGTGATTGCTGGGAATCGAACTCAGAACCTAAGTGCAGCCAGTGCTCTTAACCTCTGCGCCATCTCTCCAGCCCTATTATTATTTTCAAGACAGGATTTCTCTGTGTGTAATCCTGGCTTTCCTGGAACTTACTCTGTATACCAGGCTGTCCTTGAACTCAGAGATCCATGTGGCTCTGCCTCCTGAGTGCTGGGATTGAAGGCATGAGCCACCATTGCCTGCAAGACATTTTTATGTATATGTGTGCCTACATGGATGGTTGTGCACCACAAGTGTCTGGGTACCAGAAGGGGGCACCTGTTCTCTTAATACTGGAGTTATAGTAGGGAATCGAACTAGGGTCTTCTGCAAAAGGAGCCTTTGGCTTTAACTGCTGAGTTATCTTGCCCCTCCCCACCTTAATATTATTTTCTTGCTGGCCAACAGCAGAAGCAGACAGGTGGATTCTGAGGCCCGTGAGGCAACCTCATCCAATCCCCAGCTCTCTAAAAGAAACAATGTACCAAAAAGAAGCAGGAAAGTGCACATTTAATGAAGTATATCAAAAATAATCATTTTAATATATGACCACTATTAAAATATAATGAAGTGTTTTATAATCTTTTATTTGGCCAAGTCCTTGAAAACTGATGAGTTTTATATATATAGTGTATCTCAAAATGGTCTAACCATATCTTTTACTTACTTTGAGGCAAGGTTTTGCTATGTAACCCAACGTGGCCTCAAATTTGTTATATAGCACAGGCTGGCTTCAAACTTAGTATCCTTTTGTATTGGGATTATGCTGTCATGCCCAGCTTTTTTTTTTACATTTTAAGGGATTGTTTGGTTTGGAGGTTTTGTTTTTTTTTTGTTTTGTTTTGTTTTGTTTGTTTGTTTGTTTGTTTGAGACTGAGTTTCTCTGTGTAGCCCTGACTGTCCTGGAACTCACTCTATAGACCAGGCAGGCTGGCCTTGAAATTACAGAGATCCCCCTGGCTCTGTCTGCTGAGTGCTGGGATTAAAAGCGTGTACCACCACTGCCTGGGTTTGAAAGACCTGCAGAGCATGGACCTTCACGCTCCCACTCTGGAAAGGCAACACCCCAAATCACCCATGAGAAGCGGTCTTGATGTAAAAGCATGAGGACTTTTAATTCCAAGTGCACTGGGGTCTACAGTCATATACCACACAGAGGTAGAGGACTGAGGACCTTGAGGGCAGAATTGAGACAGTTTCTATAGGGTTTATAACAAAGCCCACACATAGGTCACTGGGGTGGGGGTTTCACAAGTAGTTTATGAAGTCAGATCACTGGGGTGGGGGTTTCACAAGTAGTTTATGAAGTCAGATAAGTGGTTAGTCAACTCATTTTCTGTTATTTTACCAGGCCAGGATTACACACTCAAGGGCCTGTCCTAAGCAGCAAGGAGTGTGACTGTGCCTATTTTCTGGCAGAGGACAGGGGCTGGAATTTGAGGTTTTGGGGGCTTTTTTAGATAGTATTTTTAAACTTTTAGCTTTCTGGGGTCATTGGAGAGTTAGGCTATATTTTTCCATCCTTACATTCCCCACTTCTTGTTAATAGTTCTAATCTTAGAACTGGGGAAATTAAGAGACAGCCTCCTCTTGGCTTGGGAGGCTCCTGTACTGTTGTCGAAGTACCATAATCTGGACCACAATTAATTTATTTTTTAACAAAAGTAACAATTTTTTAACAGTAAGCCACAAGAGAGTTTAGAGGCTCCAGAAGAAATTCGACCCCATCAATCCAAAGATTGATCCAGCAAGGCATCCTGGTTCCTGTTCAATCTCCCTGGAAGCCTACTGTTTGACTGATACTGATGTAGCACTAGCTTTCAGCTGAATAACCTTCAGGGGTACTTGTTTTTCCAGACCCATTCTGGATACTTCAGCTCAAGCTAAGGGAGTTTGGGCCAACCACCAGTCCATATTTGAGGCTCTAGTCTCGTCTGAACAGTCTAGGTCAAGCCCGGGTTCCTTGTGGAGTTTGTACACATCTTCTAGTCTAATAGTGAGGACTTGCAATTGATTTCCTTGTTCATCAGTTACTGATGGTTGTTCAGAATCAAGATGAAGCTGGGCTCCTACATTTGACAGAATGTCTCTCTCTAACAGAGGGTAAGGACATTCTGAGATAACCAAGAACGAGTGGTATACTCGGCCCACGCCAAGGTCCACTGTTCTTCAAGTAGTCCATGAATAGTGCTATTGCCCTGTGACACCCATTACCCAAGATTTTTTTTTTAATTTTTCTAATGGCTGTATCAGCACAGAATGCTCTGCTCTGGTCTCCACCAAAAACTCGACTGGTTGTCCCTCCACTTTCAGAGTTACCCTGGGCTCGGGGAGGGGGTCCAAACCCTATCCCCTAATCTTAATCTTTCCCCCAGGGCTAGGACCTTTGATCCCTTGTTTGTCTTTTTGGGGCAGTCCTTTGCCCAGTGTCCTTTCTCTTTACAATATGCACACTGGTCCTTGTCGAGTGGGGTCCTGTTTCCCAGGTTCCCTGGCTGTCTAGGGCCTGTTCTAAATTTCCTAACTTTTCTCTATTTTTTTCTTTAACCATTGTGGCCAAGATTTTAGTAAAATTCTTTTCCTGTCTTCTGTTCTCTGTTCCTTTAATACATTTTCTCTGTCTCTGTCTCTCTCTTTTTTCTCTGTCTCCTCTCTCCTCTATTCTCTGTTCCTTCAATACGCCTTCTGTCTCTTTCACTAAATCACATATCTCAGCTTCCTGTAACCCTTCCAGTCTCTGGAGTTTCTTTCTACTATCTGGGGGCCAATTGCTCTATGAAGGCCAGAGCCACCAAAGCTCTCTGGGTTTCTGAGGTAGGGTCAAAAGAAATGTTCTCTTTACCTTAGCCAAATTGATGGGCTGACTTGCGGCACCTCAGAGACCCGCCATCAGAGCCTGACGATAGACTTTCAAGCTCCCCCTACCTTTAGTGGTGTTGGAAGTCCCAACTGGGGCCAGGGCCAGTCAAGGGGAAATCACACCATCAATCTCTCTTTTTTTTTTTTTTTTTTTTTGCAGCTGCGTGGCACCAGGAACATTTTTTTTTTTTTTCCTAGCCTCTAGCAGTAGCTGTTGACAGTCATCCCGATTAGACTGGTGAGAGAACATAAAGATCTGAGGAGGAGAAAAGCCAGTACTGGGGAGGCTATAATCTGGCCACCCGACACTAGGGGGGCAACTCCAGCATGGCTCTTCTCTTGCTGCCTGAGCCTGCGGCCCCACCCATGGCTGCTCAGATGTAGCTTGGCCGCAGCGGCAACAAGCTCATGGGAGCAGGGGTGGAGGGGAACGTGCAGGCTTGCAGTCTCACTGGGTTTCCCAGCCACGAAGATGGCCCCAGGCAAGTGCTTGTGGGTAGCAGGTCAGGATGAGAGCCAGGTCCTGAAAAACAGTTGCTTTAACAGCTTGGATAATCTCAGAATTAAAAGGGTTCCCTCTGGTGGCCATCCAACGTCAAATGTTGACCACTCAGGGACAAAATGTCTGCCAGAATCTCCCTAACCTAACTGACAAATTATGGGCCCGAGACTTCAGTCCAGTGGTCAAGAGTCAAACTAAGGGGAGTCACAGTCGTCACCGTCTGTCCCATGATAAAACTATAGACAAAGACACACAGATCAAAAACGCACAAAACTAACAGATCCAGACTCATACGACCCATCTGGGCAAAAGAATCAGGCAGTCGTGGGGGAGGAAGTTTCTGCTTCAAAAACAAAGCTCTGTCCCACTGACCTACAGAAGGAAGCTGCTGGGCATCCCCAAGGCCTCCTCACCCCCCCCCCCAGGGCTTCCCCCAGGGCAGCAGCCTGTGATCCTCCAGCACGTCTGCTGACCACAGTCCCCTGGTCCTTACGACCTAAGAGGACAGCTGCAAACTGAAACCAAGAATGTGCGTTACAAAAAACAGATACCAGAAAGCAGATACTCAGAGACACTGGCCGACACACACACAAGGGGCGATCCCTTTACCTCCAAGTTGGTTCTTGGGTATGAGGGGTGGTTGCAGTTTCCTTGTCAATGCACCAAATGAAATACCTGCATAGTGTGGACCTTCACGCTCCCACTCAGGAAAGGCATCATCCCAAATCACTCACAAGAAGCAGTCTTGATGCAAAAGCATGAGGACTTTTAATTCCAAGTGCACTAGGGTCTACAGTCATACACCACACAGGAGTAGAGGACTGAAGACCTTGAGAGCAGAATGGAGACAACTTTTATAGGGTTTATAACAAAGCCCACACATAGGTCACTGGGGCGGGGGCTTCACAAGCAGTTTACAAAGTCAGATAAGCAGTTAGTCAACTCATTTTCTGTTATCTTACCAGGCCAGGATTACACACTCAAGGGCCTGTCCTAAGCAGCAAGGAGTGTGACTGTGCCTATTTTCTGGCAGAGGACAGGGGCTGGAATTTGAGGTTTTTGGGGCTTTTTAGATAGTATTTTTAAACTTTTAGCTTTCTGGGATCATTGGAGAGTTAAGCTGTATTTTTCCATCCTTACAGGTTAAGGAAATGTTTTACTAAGACAGATTTAATAGACTTGATTCAGACCTTGTGTTGTACAAAGTCTACAATAGTTTCAGTGTGTAGTCCTTTATAGAAAACACTTGCTGATCCGTGATTGAATTAATTTTATCTTGACAGTATTTTAGTAAGGCGGATGCTCTTATCCCTATTTTGCAGATCAGGAAATGGACACATGGAAGAAATAATCAGTGTTCTTTTTGCTTTCACCAGTGCATACTGCCGACTTTAAAAAAAAAGCTTTCTAATATATTAACTTTTTTGTATTTCTTTGCAGTGTAAAAAGTGGATCAGGTGGCTCACGTGCTAAAGGATGGCACGGTCAAGATCCAGATCCCCCAGGTGGAAACAAAGGTGAGGAGTTCCATGGTTTACAGTTAGATTTGGAAATTACCATTTCTATTCAGGCTTCCATTTTAATAAGCTCACTGGATCTGGCTGTTTACAATAGGCAATTGATAAGTATTTGTAGATTCAGCGAGCTGTTGAATTTGTTTAATTGGGGCTGGCAGCTAGAACTAATTTATAATGAAAAGGAATGCAGTGACCACAACCAGAATGAGAAATGAATTTTAGAGGGGTACATTTTTTTAGGCTAAGAAGGTTTTATAACTCTTCAGTGTATATATAGTTTAAATTTTCAAAATATGTTTCAAGAAATTTAGTCAGAAAACAAAAAACAAAACAAAACAAAAAAAAAAAAAAAAACAACTTTCCTATCTTGGCAGAATAGTGATTTTTCAATAGTATTGTACATCACTTAACAGTCAAGTTTTGGGACTACAAAACTGTCTTCCGTGGCCTCAGTAAGCATACAGATTGGCTGGGGAGAGTAATAGAATAGGCAATTCTGATACAGTGGGGAAAGTGCTATGTTTCTGACTTGGGTAAAGCAATCTGCATTTGCAGGGACAGAATAATTCTGCTTAGCAGCCAGCAAGTCAGACTGCCATAAATGACCATTATTACATACATTAAAGATGAACCATGATTTTTATGTTAATATAACTTGGCTATTGTGCTTGTTCCAATAATACAGTGAATCATCAGTCATTTAGTTTTCATTTTATAACTGTCACAAAATCATGTTGTATTTGGGAGAAGTTTCAAACAGGAAAGAGCATGTAAAGACAGAAATTATAGCATGGAAGATAGCACAGAGTACATTTTATTTATTCTTCTTTTAGTGAGGCTCTGGTAATGGGCACAAAGACTCTGCCAAGCTTAGTGCCTGATTTTCTAATTCCTTCACCAGGGTTTTTTGTTAAGACCTATAAAGGGTTTGACATTTTGGTCCTTTCTAAGCCTACATACTAGTTTCCAACAAGGCACTCCCATATCAGAGACTTTCTCTCTAACTTCAAAGATACCCTGAAGCTCAGCACTTTAGAGTGGCTGGCTAGGTAGATGATGCAAAACAATCACAGGTTCTGGGCTTATGACATAACTGAGGAACTTGAGTCACTTATACTAAATATTATCTTATTATCATGAGCAGCAAACAAATAAACTACTTTCCCTGAGGGAGACCTTATCTCTATTTCCAAGGCTATTTCCTGGGGAGACCAAGTTGTCAGTGTCTACTCATAAGGCATGTAAAACTCTAGAGACTGGACAATTGTCTTCTAACAGACTCTTTGGGTCTCTTAGAACTAGAAAAGTTAGCCATTATAACAACTTTTTCTAGAGCAAGTGAATATTATACAGTAAGACATAAAATATGATGTCAGAGTAGATTTAAATGTGAATTAAATCTTCCTGTCTGGAAGATGTCTGCCTTTGACTACCAGGTTCTCTCCTTAGCAGTGAAAATGTATGAAATCTCCCAAGAATTCCTCAGAGGCTCTAGTTGCTTCTTCTCCTATGATGAGGTATAGCCATCAGGAGTTTCTGCTTCTGTTAAGTAGTATTTGCCAGTGTGTCTAGCTTTGACTCTGGAAGAAAGTATTGCCAAATTGATTGTAAATGTCCTAGTGGTACTGAAGAAGATAGGTGTACTTCCTTTCTTGTGTAAAGACAGGTTTTTCATCGAAAAGATACTCATTTGTGATTGCCCCAATTATTTAGAAGCTTCTTAGAGCTGGTAAATAAATTGCCTGGGCACACCTTTCTCACTGATTTGGAGACATTAAGCTCTAAATGAGAAATTGTACAGGTCACGTAAGGGAACGGTTTTCAGATGCAAAGGTAAGCTTTATCGTTTCCTTTCTTTCCTTGTTTTTTTATTTTTTATTATTATTTTTTTTTGGCTTGATTGTTTTTGAGACAGGGTCTGATTGACTGACATAGTACTTAGTATATAGGCTACGCTGGCTTTAAACTCAGAGATCTGTCTTCCTGTGTGAGACACCATTTACCTTCCTTATCATTAAGGCTGAGTAACCTACAGTGTTTTCCATGAATACGGGAGTCTTCTCAGTGGGAATACAAGTCTACAGGCTGGCAGTGTCAAGGTAATAGAAAAGATAGATAAAGAGAAACTAGCACCATAACATGGAGAGTATTACAACATACTTTGACTAGAGTTATAAGGTATTTGAATAACACATCTTTTAGTTAATATGATTTGCAAAGAAAATTAGTTTATGCTACAAGTATTTATGGGGAGATAGGCATAGAAGTCCACTTTAGTATTTCCAGCTTACTGAAGGTAGAGGCAGCAAGATTGCTTTAAGTGTAAGGTCAGCTTTGTCAGCAGAGACAGTACTAGTTAGGCCAGCTTGGGTTATAGAATGGATTTTTTTTTCTTAAACAAACAAAATAAAAAAAAGAAAGAAAAGAAAAAGAAACATAATATGTGGAGGAAAAGTAGAGATTGATGTCTTATGTCTCTCTTCTCTTTCCTTCCCATGCTGCCTGATAAGCTTCTTACTTTGGTACAGCCTTGAGTGAAAGAACAGTCAGTTGGAAAAACTGGAAACATTTCTGTGTGTGAGTTTGGATTGTAGCATCATTGTCTTAAAATGCAATTTTAGAGGTCATGCTTAGTTTTCTTAACACTCTTTGAAATATTTGTTCTTACTTTGCTCATTCTTGTTTCTCACTTGGCTGTTGAACCTGATGTAAGCATTTCCTGATTAGCCTTTTGGGGTTGCTACATCTCCTGTTAGAACCTTGCTATCAGTAGTATCTCAAAAAAGATTGTGTTATATACCTGGTCTATTCCCCCTCCAATATGACAGGTATGTTTAACCCAGTTGGGTATATTCATTGAATACATGAGAGTGTGGTTGTCAGGTAGAACAAAACAGTTATTAGACCTCCTCACTCAAATTTATAAATTCCTAGATTTACCTTGAGTGGGTTAGTATTGGAATTCTAGAAAATGTCAATGTTTTAGGTAGGTCACACTAAAACAAACAGATAAATGTCTCAACTTGAACTAAACTTCTCTATGCTTGTTTATATAGGTCATTATCACCACAGTCTAGAAATTTTGAATACTATGAGGAAAGACATTTCCATGAGCATTATGACCCTGAATATAGAAATGATCCAAAAAGATCCTTTACTTGGAGAATGGATGATGAGAAACATGGACAGAGTAAACCAAGGATTCCCCCTCGTGTGAATCCATATTATCGGTCTTACGAAAATAGATCACCTTCCCCTAATGTAAAGTCTGTAGAAAAGTTTGACACATACAAGCCTCACCAAGAATATTTCCCTGGAAGAGGGGATGATGACAGAAGATCTCAGTATATGCCCACATACTCAGAAAGTGCAACAACCTACACAGAGCACGAAAGGGATTGTTATCCCCCCAAAATGCAAGGAAGGTATATTCCTGATGAGCACAGAGGTAGAGGAAGCGGGAGAGGAGGGAAACCACCTGAGATGTCACTGGAAGATTCCTTTAGATTTGAAGAGACATGGCATGAAGATGAATCAAGACACCAGAGGGTACAAGAAGAAAGCTACCCTCAGTCACCCAGAAGAGGCTCAGAAGACTTTGATGCCAGGAACCTTTTTCAGATGAGGTACAGGATATCACTAAGCTTGGGGAGTCTTGAATAAGGCCTCAAGTAAACAGTGTTTTATGTTGACTATGATCACATTTTTGTCTCAAAAGTAAGAATATTTCTTTTGGGGGGGGGTGCTGGAGAGATTGCTCAGAGGTTAGGTCCTGATTTCAATTCCCAGTAACCACATGGTGGCTTGCAGCCATCTATAATGAGATATGATGCCCACTTCTGGTATGCAGGCAAACATGTAGATAGAACACTATACATAATAAAGAAAATAAATCTTTAAAAATATATTTCTTTTTTAGGTAGTTTGTATTGATAGCTAGAATGAGTTCCCCCCCCCCTTGGCGTTTCGAGACAGTTTGTCTGTGTAGCCCTGGCAGTCTTAGAATTCTCTGAAGACCAGGCTAGTCTTGAGATATGTCTTTACTGCCAAGGTTCTGGAATTAAAGTTAAGTGCCATCATGTTTAATCAAAAATTATTTTCTTCGTTTTTTGCTTTTTTTGTTTTTGAGACAGGGTTTCTTTGTGTAGCTTTGGAGCCTGTCCTGGAACTAGCTCTTGTAGACCAGTCTTGTCTCAAACTCACAAAGATCCGCCTGCTTCTGCCTCCCAAGTGCTGTGATTAAAGGCATGTGCCACCACCACTAGGAGAGAGAATGCTTTTAAAAGCAGGGTGGTGATGGTGCATATCTTTAATCCCAGCACTTAGGAGGCAGAGGCAGTTAGAGCTCAGTTAGTCTAAGCCAGCCTGGTCTACAAGTGAGTTCGAGGACAGCCAGGACTGTTACACAGAGAAAACCTTGTCTCAAAACAAACAAAAGATGTTACCTTGTAACTTTATGGGTTGGCATGAGGTCCTGTGAGTTATCTTGCCATTGCTTGCTGCATTTTAAGACCAGACTGCTCAATATTCTACACATTGAAATTTTTACTTTTTGTGCATTGCAAATGTTAACTTCTCTATGTCAACACAGGTATCCTGAGGATTATGATTTCAGAAAGTATGATTACACATCAAAAAGACCTACAGATGCCACAAGATATGAAAATAGAGAAGCAGCCAGAATCCAAAAGTGGAAGCCTGAGCATTCTTTTGTACCTTTCCAAGAGAAAAATGAAGAGTGGAGCTTTGGATCACAAAGCCACAGATACACTGAGAGAGAATACCCAGAGACAAGTTCAGCAACCAAAGTATCTTACGACTACCGTCACAAACATCATAATCTCTCAGACAGCGAGCAGGACTTTCCTGATGGGAGGTTTCAGAAGTACTTGAAGGAAGAAGAAAGAAAATATAGTTCTCTAAAAGTTCCTGGAAATAGAGAGTCAGATTGTTTCAGTGCTGCAAGAGGAAGAGAGAATGAGAATGAGCAGGCCAATGGGCTCTTTCAACTCCACAAGAATGACTGTGTTTCCTATGCCAATGCAAATATAAAGGAAGCCAATTTGGGGCCTTGTAACGACAAATGGAAGAAAAAACTAAATAAAGATTGCAGAAAAGAGAGTGCCTCTTCTAGTAAACAACATGGTGTAAGCCCAAAACCTGAAGAGAAACGCTATTCATTTGTCAAGAAGAAATCACTTACTGTTAAAGTAGACAAGATAGACACATTTAGGTATTAACTTTTTTATTATTTATTAATAGTTTTTTTCCCACCTTAATTTGCAGTTTCCAAGATGGGATTTGTACTGTAGGTTTGAGTAAATTAAGGGTTCAGGAGGTTACCAAGATTTTTCCTCCAAGGTCCTATAATGAAGACAAATTCTGAAGTTAACAATAGGTTGTGATTTTGTGTTTTCTGGTTTCCATATAATTCTTGGGTTTAGGACATTTCAAGGACTTGTTTCTCTTTATGAAGTTAGGCATTTTTATACTGCCAAGTTTCTTTTAAACTCAGGGATAGGTTGACTATTCTTTTTGTTTGCTTGTTTGTTTTTTTTTTTAAGACAAGGTCTCACTGTGTAACCCTTTCTGTCCCAGAACACTCTTTGTAGACCAGGCTGACCTCAAACTCAAGCGATCAGTTCTCCTCTGCCTCCAAATTGGTGGGATTAAAGGTGTTTGTCAAGCTGTGCCTTATTGTTTTTGATATTCATAAAAATTTTTAGCAGGACAGGATCTTATTAGGTCCTTATTTTATAAAGGATAAAAGTTAGGTTTTGAAAGATGAAATAAATAGAGCTTAAATCCTTACGTCTTTTTTGGGATCCCAGGAGACAGATTACTTGATGTGATTCCTACTGTGGTTTCAATATGACAGAATTTAACTGACTAGATTGTTCTCTAAGATAGAGGGAATGAGGCTATAAATATTGTGCTTGTGTGTGTGTGTATTCATGATATGTGAATCCTGACACAAATGTGCCATGGCAGGTATGGACATGGCAGGTATGGACATGGCAAGTAGTGGACAATTTTGGGGAGTTGTTTCTTTCCTTCCTTCCACCCTCAGTTCTAGGGGCCAAACTCAGGTCGGTCATCAGGCTTACATGGCAGGTTCTTTTACCTCCTGAGCCATTTTGATGCCCCTCAGTTAATTTTTTAATAGATTTAGTTTCAAAACACTATTCTAAGCTTATTACTTATACTGAGAGATTTTTATAAAGTCAGGTTTTTAGGTTTCATAACAGCTTTTAAAGTATGGAAAGTATGGTAGTGGTCAAAGTGGCTGATTACAATGTTTTGGCAATATTGAAATAGAAAAAGTTAATTAACTAGGTGGCTTTAATGCCATGTGTTTGAAGGAAAAATTCACTTGGAATTTCATCTATAATTATCCTCACAAATACTTGTGGCTTATTAGTTTTATAGCATGTAATTTTGTGCCTAAATTATTACAGAATAAATAAATATATTTTTAGTGGTTTGCTATCTTAATTTTAACAAATTCTATTCTTAGCTAAAAGCCTCCAGTTTAATTAAACATCTCAAATTATTTCAGGTCTACTTCTAGATATTCTGCAGAGAGACAGGTATCACATGATTTGGTTGCAGTTGGCAGAAAAAATGACAATTTTCATCCAGTATTTCAACATCTTGACTCACCTCAGAATCCTGAAAACAAACCCACTGAAGAATTTGCTCAGGAAATCATAACAATAATCCATGAAGTTAAAGGTTGGTATAGCTTACCCAAACATTATGTATAGCATAAAAGTGTACCAACTTTTATTAAGGTACAAATACCTCTGATGTTGTTTAACTGTAATTAATGTTCCATTTTAAGTAGGTCATAAGTTAGGATATCTGCTGGAAAGGGTACCAGACACTCATTCAAGCCTAGTTGTTCTTTTTATGTATTTTCAATAACATTGTGTTTCAAATGCTAGTGAATTACAAATTAGTTTGAAAAAGATCAGCCTGCTCCAAATAGCAGGCATATTGAGAGCCTTTCAAAAGAGGAAGAAGCAACAGAAACAGGTATAAATCCCAGATAATCCAGAAGTTAGGTTAGATTATGATATTATCAACCTTCCCCCAGGGCCTTCTTAGAACTTTGTACAATAAGCTTGTTGCTGTGATCAGTGGAAGATTTTGTTCTCTGTGACATCCAAGAGTTCATTAAGGTTTTAAAGATTTGCATTAAAGTTTTGCTTTTGATAAATTTTCACTAATTGGAAAAGAAGTGATATAGAAACAATTTTCCTTAGTAGTGCTACATAAATTATAGATAAGCTAAACAGATTTTCAAAAATGTCAAAATTTTATTTGCTTTAATCTACCTTCATGAAACTTTTTTTTTTTACAAATAATAATTGGGGCTGAAGAGTCAGCTCAACAGTTAAGAGTACTGGCTACTCTTGAAGAGGCCTTGGGTTCCCAGCACTCACATGGCTGTTTATAGATTTCCCTAACTTCAGTTCTAGTCCTCTTTTACACTGTTTGGCCATAGGTCACATAGGCATACATACATATAGGCAAATTATTCAATGCATATAAATAATGCCTTTCAAAGAAAACCATTATTTTATCTGCTATCCCTTAAGTGAAGGTATGTATTGTTTTGAACCAAGAAGTTTGGGGCTAAGTGTTTAGCTCAGTATTAAAGCGGTTTTCTGATACTGTTCAAGGCCCTGAGTTTGAGCCCCTCAAACTTGAGAAAATAGGAATAAAAAATAAAGTATACAGTTTGTTGGGAACAGTTTACCTTCCAGCTCTTATCCTTTTTACCTAAAGAAAATACACTTTTCAGAAAGTATGGTAGTGTTTTACAAAAAAAAAAAAAAAAAAAACAGAGTGTTTCAGAACAGGACTAGTGAATTAGGAGAGATTACTTGCATAGCATTGTACTATTAAGAGCTTGCAATATAGGAAATTTTAGAATGTCTTTATGAACTAAAGTTAATATAAAAGTGAAGTGGTATTGGAAGGTACTCTATGGTTTTTATTTTATTTTCATTCTGGTTTTTAAACAGAACATTCAGCATTTATTCAAAGATTAGTTTGATTGAATTTTTGGTTGATGTAATTTTCATTGTTGTTGAACTGTATAGAGTATCTTTCTTACATTCTGGATAGAGTGTGATCTTACCATTGAGAAGAATGATTCTCACTTTGACGGTGTTATTGTTCTGGACAAGAAAGCAAATGTACCAGATAGGAATAAAATCCTTCAGTTCATAAGTCAAGTTTTTAAAAACTCTTGTTTGGGTTTAGAAAAGCATGTGAGTGTTACAAGTTAGTATGCAAATGAAGTTTGGGTCCTGTTTCTTTTCAAAGGAAAACAATTTTGATTATTTTAATAACCCATTCTTGATCTTGAGCTTTATATAATATATTTAATGGCAATTTCACACTGACATGGGACTCTTTGTTTCCTTTTCCAGCAAGTTGTTTTGCAGCACCTGATGTTACTTTACATGAGCGTTTCTCAAGAATACAAAATAGACATGATCCAGATTGCTATCAAATGGCATTGAGTTCAGATCCAGAATTTCACAGGTAATGATTAATTACTCTCTTTCCATTTACCTCATGAGAATAAACCTCAGAATAGATTGGGGAAGGTCCAGTTTTCAAAGCTTACTTTCCTGGGCTTTTCGTAGACTTAAGGGCATCACGTTGTACATTAAAAAAAAAAAAAAAGACTAAGCAGTTACTGGACATTGATGAGGTAGGTTTCGTTAATGTTAGTTGCCTACTGAAGTTAATGCTAGAAGATGTTAAGAAATCAGGTTACTTTAAGTGTCCCAAATGATTGTTTTGAGGTCTGAGAATGATGCTTTCTGCTAGCACTTGTCTGAGCATATCATGTACCCTGTTTGGAGTGCTAAGTTGAATTGATTTTATAATGTTGTGTATCACCAAAATACAGTTTGAGGTCATAGTTACTAGTGATTAGAGAATGATCAAAACTTCCCTGTAATGTGGTCCATAGGCTATATATTGCCTAGTAGTTTGCCATATGGGTGAAAACCTAACGGAACATGGTTGTGTATGACTTTATTTCCAACATTTGAGAGACAGAGGCAAGCAGGTATCTGAGTTTAAGGTAGTGAGTTTCTGGACAGCCAGGGTATATTAGAAAGACCCAGCAGCTGGAGAGATGGCTTTGAGGTTAAGAGCACTGTCTGCTCTTCCTGAGGTCATGAGTTCATTTCCCAGCAACCATATGGTGGCTCACAACCATCTGTGAGATCTGGCACCCTCCTCTGACAAGTAGAGAGAACACTATACATAATAGAAATATATCATTAAGAAAGAAAAAGGTAGAAATTCTCTGTCTTTAAAATAAAAATGAAGTGAATAATAAATAAATAAATGAAAACCTACCTGTCAGCAGGTTTCTTCTGCTTTCTCCAAGACCTACTGGTTTTATTCTAAATTCTATTTGATAGTAAAACAATCAAGGTGTCATGCATTAGATAATTAACATAATTGTTTAATTATATGCCTTTATTATTTTAGGAGAATAGACATGTCTTTGGCTGATCTTCAGAATAAACAGACTATGGTATATGAACCAGACAATGTAAGTGAATACAATTATTACTGATATAGTAGTGGGAAAAGGGTTTGTGATTGGGGTCCAGAAAGGAGTTAAAGGTGTATGAGTAAATCTAGAAATCTAAAATTGAAAAAGTTCTCCAACTGGCTGATTACAGTCCAGGATGGAGATGATATTGAAAAAAGATAAAATTATTCTTTGAGATTACTAAGGATAACAACTTTGGAAAGTTGATTTAAAAATTGTATTTAATTCTCATCCCCAGACTCCTCAGTTTAAAACTTATAGAAAATATGATTGATAGCTGTTTTTCCACATCTGGCACATGATATTTGGTGCTGCTTTCTGTTTGCTGTAGAATTTAAGAACGATTTTATGGAATATAAACTAGTAAAATAATGAAAATAATACTATATTTCTTTATTATCATGTATGTGGCTGCTACCTAATAACCTCCTTCAGACCCTTCCTTACTTTATTGATTAGAAAGACTGTCATGACTAGCCAGGTTGGAAGACAAATCTTTAAAAGCGTGTCAAATTCTAAATTAATTGTTAATTATTCCTTTGAGAATGTTTCTGTAGTGAAGAGATTTTAAGCTATTTTTGATAGACTGTAGTTTTTTACTTACAAAGTTTTTATTAATATAGATAGTTTAGTTTATTGAATGATTCTTTGAGAAAATTTCTTATTATCTTTGTAGCCCACTTACAGGAAATTTGAAGACTAAAATTCCTTAATTCTTGTTGTATAACATGGCACATTTTAATAGTCTACCAAATGCAATTCAGTATGCTTTTTTCATAATCCATCATATCTCTTTTATATAAAAGTAATACATTCCCCTCATAGCCTTTTACAATTGGGGTTTTTAAGTTTCAAATATTTTCAGTAAATGTTTTTCCATATATCATCTATTAATTTTAATGGCTACACGGTTTTGTTTATTTCCATAACTTGCTACATCATTGTATTCTTCCCTTTTAATTATTTTTACATTTAAGTTGTTTCATTTTTGTTATTAAACATTTTTAAAGAAGAAACTTTTTCTTTGGGATAGAATCACAGAGTAGAATTCCTGGGTCAATATTAAGAACTTCTCTGACTAATGTCAGTTGTGTCTCAAAATATTTGTATCAACTTATACTACCATTAACAGGATGAGTTTAAAATAATTAAGGACTTTAAAATAATGTTCTTGTTAGAAATGGTCTTTGTGCAACTAACAGTAATGTAAATGGTTTGTCTTTTGTCAAAATTCCTCAGACTATGGTCAGAGTAATAGATCCAAATGATCTACGACATGACATTGAAAGGAGGAGAAAAGAGAGGTTACAGAATGAAGATGAGAACATTTTTCATATGGCTAGTCCTACAGAGAGGTAATCAGTAAATGAAAAATATCCTACTATCAGGGAGGTTTTGGTTTCAGCATTTTTTTTTTATTTTTGTGTGATTAATTTTAGTCTAGGGATTTGAGTCTTCACATCACTTTGTTTATTTCAGTTACTCATTGATTATCACATGAAGTTTGATTTAAACAACAAAAACAATGGAGTGGGTGAATATTTGAGGTCTTTCTAATTCTAGAGAAGAAGAGTATAATAGCTGGAGGAGTATTAGCAGGATCCAGGACCAGCAACTTTATAGACTGTTGAGCTCAAGCAGATTGAAACTTAAATATGTTTGGATCCTTAGATTATGACTTAGTTTGAATGACTACAAAAATTTGAGGTCAGTACAGTTCTTTTAGTGAACTCTTCTTGGGTCTATGAAGTAGGCAGGTATGGTAGAATGGAGGAAGAAGCGAGAAATGGTGGCATACACCTTTAATACTAGCACTCCAGAGGCAGAGTCGATCTATAATGAGATCCTGTCTCAAAAACAAAATAAGACGAGAAAGAAAAGAAACAGCAGAAGGAGACCTCAATTTGAATCTCATTGACTCTGCCCATTTACAAACTGTCAACAAAATTTGTGAATCTTTAAGAATCTCTCTATACTATAATAAGATCAGCTTACTATGCAGGGGCAGCTATATTGTTAAGTCACTGGCATCTTAGAAGTTATGCCATGTACAGCAAAGAGATCATTATCATATCACATTTTTTTTATTCAACCTCCCACCTCTTTGCAAGGGTCTTTAGTCATCTAAATTGGCCCTAGCCTACCTCTAGTTCTGAGAACTACTGGAACCTATGGCAACTATGTTACCCCCATATGATTATGTGGCATAATTGAATGAGACGATTTCTAGCTTGGGCAAGAGTCCTTAATCAAAGGAATATGAATAGGAAGAGATAGTGCTAATTGTTTTTCCATAATTCTTAGTATCAACTCAAAACATTTAAGTATTTGACTAGATTTTTTTAAATAAACTCCAAACCTAACTAGCCTTAATGAAAATACATGAAGCTTATTTTAACTGGACTTGATTTTGATATTAAGTTTGGGACTGATTAAAAGATAGTGAAACTATGTGTTTTGGCATGTAAAACAATTGGAATATGTAAAAATCTTGTCCTTTGCTGGGCATAAGTCACCAATTTCCTAATATGATATGCTTAACACATGGTACTACCATGTTTCTAGTGACAAACTACTGTGCTTTTCTTGGCTGAGAAAGTACAAACACAATGTACCAAGAAATAGGATTTATTAAACATTTACGATGATAACTACATCATAAATGCTCCAGGGCATATCTTTACCCTTTGAGATGATTAGAGCTTGAATGCTGGCATTCTACTTGGGTTTAATGACCAGCTCTAAGAATCCTAGCTATGGTAATGACTTGGGGTAGGTTACCTAGCCTGTTTCCTCATCTGTGAAATAGGAATGCTTGTCTAAAATGGTGATCAGGATTAAGTAAAATGTAGCTGGTTAGCATTAAGCTTGTTAATGTTAGCTTTGAGGACAGTGTTGTAGCATGAAACAAGAATTTGAAAAAATTTCAGTATTCTGTGCCATAAAATTCACTGTTTGTAAGTAAGCGATTGAGTTTTTTTTATTATATTCACAGAGTTGTATAAGAACCACTTAGCTCAAAAATATTTTGTCACTCCAGAAGAAAACAGTGTACTCAACTACGGAACAACTCCCTCACCCATTTTTTTCTTTTTCCTTTCTCTGGCAACCACTGTTATACATTGTATGGATTGCCTATTCTCAGCATTTCATATAAATGCAGTAATATGATGTTTGGCTTTTCGTGACTTCTTACTTTATGTAGCATGTATTAAAAATTTGTCCATGCTATAGCACAAAGATTTCTTTTATAGCTAAATTATACTCCATTGTATGGATGTGTCATATGTTGTTTATCCATTTATCAGTTGATGGATTTTGATTTGTTTCCACTTTTTGGTTATTGTGAATAAATAGTGTTGTGAACATTTTGTGTGCAAGTTTTTGTGGTCATGTCTTCATTTTTATTAAGTATATACCGACATATAGAATTGAGTTAGGTGGTATTATCAAACTGCTTTCCAAAATGACTGCATCATTTTACATTCTACCAACAATGTGTGAGAAGTTGAAGTTGTTCGTGTCTTTATCAACACCTGTGGGATTCTTTTTTTCTTTTTCTTTTTAAAATGATACCAAATCTGGGGAGATTGCTCAATGGTCAAGGTGCCTGCTACCAAACCTGACAGCTTGAGTTCCATTTCTGGAACATATGTGGAAGAAGAGAGCTGAATCCAACATGTAGTTGTCTGACCTGCATGTGTGCATCATAGTAGGGACATGCACAGACATACAAGTGAATGTACACACCTATACAAACATACCCTAAATAAACATGATATTTAAAATTTTTAAATGATGTAGAATTGTTCATCGTTGACTCAGTTCAATTTCCTTATTAAAGTAAAATTTACCCTTTTATTTAGAAATGAATTTTGCCAAATGAAGTTGCCAAAGTTTGGACTCAGTTTTACTTAAGTAAATTTCAATGTGTAGTTTCTAGAGAAATTCAGATAAAGCATGTCATAAATCAGAGTTAATGATTTCCTCCTATGGGATTTCCATTAATGTATGTTATATGAAGGCTCTTTGTGTTTGTTCAACACTATATTCCATTGCCTTGAGCTCAGTCCATATTTGTTGAAGGTGTGTAAAGAATTTACAGAGTAGTAGATGGGGCCAATGATACTTTGGCTGAAAGGCATTTCTATCTGGACTACTATTCCTTAATGACTTGGAATCCTTTGCCAGCAAGCTTAATTCTTTGACATTCTATATAATGTATAAGACCCTGCTGTTACTTATTGGCTCGTCATTATGACTAATATCTTACCTTGATGTCTCCAAGTCTTCTGACACATGCTTCCTCCTCCTTCTAGCCAGAGTTACTAAGTCCTCTACAATGTAATTGAGATATATTACATAGGCATGGGCTATGTGTAAATAAGAAGCTTAAAATTGTATCAGTGAACTTCAAAAGGACATGAAACTACCAAAACTTTATTTTTCAATAGGGAACTTATGGGGAGAGATGATTCATACTAAACTAGGGTAAATTTCATAGAGATCTTTACCACATACAAGTGATACATAATTTCCTTGTTGTAAAGTGACATTTCTATGTGTTGAGGATGCAATGAAAACTACACAAAGCTCTTGACTTCTTGGCACTTGGAACTTAATGGTATGAGACAGAAAATGTCAGTGGAATGGTAGGTTAAAAACTAAGGTAAAAGTTTTACAATTTTAGTGGGCATATGAATTGATTGAAACAAGTCAGCCAGCTACATCATACTAGAGAGTATAATATTTCAAAACAGGGAACCAAATGCAAAGGTGTTAAGGCAAAACCATGTTTCTTCTTAAGGTTAAGGCCCCGAATTAGGTCTAGTGAGGTTACAGTATGGTAGAAAGGCGAGAGGAAGACTGGGGAGATGGTTTAGTGGGCAAAACACTTGCTGAACAGGCCTGACCTAGATTTAGGTCCCTACAATAATCCTGTTGTGCTCCTACTGTGAGATGGGAGGCAGAGACAAGATAACAACTGGAGGCTTGTGGATTAGCCTGAAAGAGCAAGAATGAACAAACAGGCTCAGTCTCCAACAAGGTGGAAGGTGAAGAATAACATCCTAGGTGATATGACTTTCATATATGCCCTGTAGCACATGTATGCCTGCATCTATATTATAAACTCAAGAGATATGTGAAAGTATATAATGCATATAAAAGATTAAAAGTTAGTAGATGAGGCCAGATCATGAAGGACTTTGAAGGACAAGAAGACTATTTTACAGTGAATGAAATTAGAAACATTTGAGGTTCTAATGAAAAAAAAAAAGAATCTCTAAATTTAAAAAGGATTACTATAGCTGCATGGTAGAAAGTGGATTGTAATAATTATAGAAAAAATCACTTCATTTTATGGCTTATTTCACTTTCATAATGCTTTTTAAGTTTCAGCCACGTGTCATATGTCTATGTTTCATCCCTTAAAACCTTCATTTTAAGGCTGGAATAGTGTTTGGGTATACTATATTATATTTAGCTGATTGTTTTTTTATAGATATTTGTGTGTTTTCTACCTTTTGCCTTTTAAAAGTAGTGCTGTTAGGCACATTCAAGTATGCCGTTTCTTATTGTAGGCTTTCTATTCTGGTGAGTATAAGATAGCATCTCATTTTTATATGCTTTTTGACCATTTATATGTCTTACATGTAGAAATTTTTGTCCAAATCCTTGGCCCATTTTATAATAAAATTAAAGTCTTTATTGCTGAGGTATTATAGTTGTGTTTATTTTGAGACAGGGTCTCAATATGCAGCCCTGACTGGCCTAGAGTTGACTATGTAGCTCATGCTGGCTTCAAATTCATAGAGATCTATCTACTCTGCCTCTTAAGTATTGGTATTAAGGGCATTAGGTACCACACCTGGATAAAAAAAGTTCTTATTGTTCTCCAGGCCAGTGAGATGTTTCAGTGGATAAAGGCACCTGTACTAAACATGACAATCTGAGATGTAACATTTTTCCCTGACCTCCACATGTGCGTTTTGGCTCACACATAATAATAAAATATGATAACACATTAAGAGTTCTTTATTCTAAATATTAACAGTTTGAGTGTTACTTACTGGTCACTGCTTGTGACCAGAAATGATTTAAATTTAAATTATTTGGAATACCTGCATATATGCAATAAGCTATTGTTGGGGGGTGCCATAATTAAAGATGTAATTTATTTATGTTCTTTCATTCATATACAGAAGGAGATTTTTATACAACATTTTAATGTGCCTGTGTTTTGACTGTGATTCATCTTATATAGTCAGGTGTAGAATTTTTCATGTTAGTGCTCAGAAAGCTTCAGATTTTGGAGCATTTTAGATTATCGACTATGTTTTGCAAAGAAGGTTTTAAAAATACCAGGCATTTGTAACTTTGCCAAATAGAAATGAGCAATTTCAATATTTAGTCTATTTTTTACACTTATCTTTTTTATCCTCAATGTATAGTTATTATGGTTACACTCTGCTGTTTTGACTTATATTACATCACAAAAATTTTATCAGAATAGCAAGTTTCTGAACATTCCATGGACCCTGAAATCATTTTGTGTCTGGTTTGGAGGTTAACGGTGAAACTACAAATAAGCCATCCATGGTGGTACTCAAACCTTATTCCATTAAACACATAGGTATAAGTAGTACCTACAGATAAGAAATAGGTATTAGAATATCTAAATGATGTATGTGTCACAGTAGGGTTATCTATTCTACTTCAGAGGAGTTTAGGAAAATTTTTGGACAAGGTACGCATGGAGCTGAACTTGGAAGTTAATTTAAATGGAAGGAAATGATCACAGAAGGAATTGCAGGTACAAAGTTATGGAATCAGGAAAGATCATGGTATGTGCTGGGAACTATATATACACAATTATTTAAAGTTCAATATATGTGGTGGGGAGATTGGAGGAAAGCAAGTAGTAAGAACATAAAGAGCCAGAGCAAAAACCACGAGGACTGTGAATTTTATCCCATACAAAGTTCATAGGACTGATGTAGGGCAGTTGGCTCCCTAGGGAACAGGGCTTGAAGAAGACATAGGAAAGGTTTTAAGAGTGTTGTGGGGAGACATGAGATATAACAAGGAAAGGAATTGCCATCAGCTGTCACATTGAGGCTTCCAGGATCTTACCAAGCAGACATGGGAGAGCCCATTGTGACCTCAAGATCTCACATTGTCAGGAGCTGGGAGCTTGTCCTTTGCAGTATGAGAGCCCACTGCTTTGCCAGTGAGGTGACCATGTTGTAGTCTTCTACCTTACCTCTGGTAAAAGTGTTGGGTCATAAGCCAGTGATACTTCTGCCAAGAATCTCAGGAATTGGGGGGGGGGGCGGCAGGGGAGGCAGTGATGCTTTTTCCTGAGGAGGGAAAAACTTTCTAAAAATCAGCTACAGCCTCCAGGGATCCCAGCCTTTGACCTTAGATTGAAACCCCTAGTGCAAGAAATGTTGTTTTTCCTCTATTGCTAACTTCCAGATTAGTTAAATGTTTGTTGAAAACATTAGTCTTAATGACTATCATTTATAATTTTAGTAGTGACAGATCATTGAAATTCTATTGTTTCTCAGATTTTTTTCTCTTTAACTGATTAAAGTAACAAGATTCTTTTCTTTCCCTTTAT
The DNA here is from genome assembly GCF_943737965.1 of Phodopus roborovskii. Classification (NCBI taxonomy): domain Eukaryota; kingdom Metazoa; phylum Chordata; class Mammalia; order Rodentia; family Cricetidae; genus Phodopus; species Phodopus roborovskii. The sequence continues at coordinate 62,932 of NW_026126144.1, forward strand.
TAGGAATCATCAATGTTCCAGTTTTTCAAAGGTGAAGACTATTCGTGCTGATGGATTTCAAAAGCCTCCACATTTTATAAAGTCAAATTTTAGAAAATTTATTCAGAAACCTTACATAGTAAGATTGGAGTTTCAAGTTTTTCATTTTTGTACATTATAAATATATCTGTACTTTTCAAAGTGCTTGTAACTTCATTATGCTGTAATAGTGTTGAGGCTTAAAAGATTTTATGACAGAAGAAAGCTCATCTCTTGATTTAGTAGAAGCTTCATTTATTGTAGTACCAATTTTCTTAAGATGTTCATTCATTTCAGGTGTATAATTTGGTGACTTTTAGTAATTCTTTAAGATGTGTTTGTAATCATCACCACAGTTTAGTTGTTGGGCTTAAGACAGGATTTTACCTTGTTGCTCAGGCTAAGCATTGGAACTCAATATAAACCCCAGGGTAGCCTTAAGTTTGTAACCCTCCTGCCTTCACTTCCTAAGTGCTGGGATTACAGGCATATGCCACCATACCTGAATAGGATATTGTCATTACCCAGTAAGAGCTCTCATGCCTGTTTAATTATTTCATGTTTCCACCCCCACAAATCCACTAATATTCCTGTTTTAAAGATTTGCTTATAGAATAGATGAATAGATATGGGATTCTGTGAGGACTGAATGATGGAAGGCAGTTACTTTGTAACCTAATTTTAAAAGTAATATCCCATTACTTTACCATATGGCTATTATAAGAATCATGCCCACAAAGAAAAGGATCACTGATGGAGATAATTAGGAAGCATGTCAGCAGCTGCCTAGTACAATTCTCCCTCTGGCCAGACTCCACAGAAACGGATTAAGTAGAAGGTAATAAGACTATTGATTTTAGAAATAGGAAACTGGAGAATGGATACCGTCTTAATAGAGGATTTTGGTTCTTTGTAGTTAGATTAATAATGTAGTATTTTCTCTTATTTCTGGGCCTTCCCAAGCTATTGCAAGAATAGCACTTTCAAGTGATTAAGTCCATAGACTTTAGGCTAACTTTCCTACTAGCAGTATGGGGAGTTTGTGGTTTCTGGGACAGTAGACAACGTTTACCAAGTCCTGCTGGTAATGGTTTTCTTTCCTTCCAAGATGCGTATATAAGTAAATGGTAGATTTATAGTCCACATCTAAACATTAACCATTGTGTTATATAGAGTGTTTTTTTTTTACACTTTTCACAGGCATGAATGAAACTGACCCCTCACAAAGTAGCATGGGTCATATGAGAGAAGAAGTATGTAAGCTCCATGCTCCCTGATTTGAGGTCTTATATTCAAACATATGTCTTGATTGGTGAGAATAGTTTTTAAAGTAACCCTTAAGCTGTATTAACCCTTGTTAATACTTTTTGTCCAGAACTATACTATGCAGAGAAAAGATGCCATTACTCAGAAGAGATTTAGAGTTGAGGAAAATCATCAAAACAGAAGAGGATCTAAAAGATCTTTCAAGGTATTTTTTTTTCAAGGTTGTTTTTCATTTATGTATGACTGGGATTATATATTGCAAGTAATGTTGTTGCATTAGTAAATTAAAAGCTATTTTGTGGTATTCTTTTAAACAATAACTATAAACTAGTGTTTTGGTTTCTGTGAATATTTCTAGAACTTATACTTAATAGTTACCAGTTTAATAATGATGTTTAATCAGGATTTGACTCTGAATTTCAATTTTAGTAATGGAACACTTTTTTCAAATAGTAATGTAGCTGTTTCTAGAAATTGCCAAAGATTTAAGACTTAGTAGGGTAGGGTAGATTCCATGTGTAAAAATGTTGACTGAGTTGCTTCTCAAACTGTTCTAGAAAGTTGCTTGGAAATGGCAGCTTGTCACAAGAAGCATATGGGAGTAGTGAGAGAAGGAAATTTGTAGACTTTTTGGAAGGTTTGCATAAGATTGGTTTATGTCTGAAGATTCCTCCTCACCTCCAGCACAAAATGACAAGATCAATAACACAAATATTTGTAGTCTTCTACGTCTACAATATTGGACAATATATAGGACAGAATTTAGTTTTCATCATTCATGCTGTTAATATTTCCTATTTTTATAGTAAAGGTATTGGCAAAAATAAATGTTATGTTATTTAAGTGTCTGTGAGTATATGCACATATGTGTAGGTACGCGTAGAGGCCAGATGAAAGTGTTAGATACCCTGGAACTGGAGTTGCTGTCAGTTGTGGGTTATCCAATGTGGATGCTGGGAACTGAACAAGGGTCCTCTGGAAGAGTGGCATATCCCGTCTTTCCAGTCCCAGGAATAAAGTTTAAAAGTTTTGATCCACAGGTATTTTTACTTAGTATCTTTCCCCCCTCACTTGTACTTGACATAGTCCCTATAAATCAGAAAAATAAATTTAGCTAATTAGAACTTACAAAGATTATATTTTTCAGTATGTTGAATACCAATTCATTTCAAGTTCTTTTATCTTTTCCCTTCATGTGTATATGTGTTTGCACATGCAGATGCTGTGTATACGCATTTGGAGACCAGACATAGATGCTGGATGACATCATTAGTTGTTCTCCACCTTATTTTTCTTTTATTGATGCATTTTTCTTTGACAACTTTATATGTATATATGGTACATTCTGGTTACTTTTGCCCAACTCTCTTCTTTTTCTCCCATCTGTCTGCCTCCTACTTTCTTATATATGTCTTTGCTATATTCATGATGTTATTGTCTTGTGTCCTACAGAGTTTAGGGTTGTATGTATGACCTTGGGTTTGAAACTATCCATTAGACTCTGGTGGGTTCATCAGTGGCAGCATAACTAGATAATCTGCCTCCCCTTTTCCCAGAATCTGTTAGTATCAGTATTGTGTGTTACTTTTCTATAGTGTGCAATAGGGCCTCTTTCCCAATTGTAGCTGACTATTAGATGTGCTAATTTATTATTGCCTCGGTTGTATCAAGCTTGGAAAATGGTATTCCCTAGCCCTTCTCATCATCTTACAGTTCTTACATTCTTTCTCCCCCACCCATTTTCATAATGTTCCCTAAGTCTTAAGTGGGTGATCCAAAAAGTCTTTATTATGGTTGAGCCCTCAAACACCCTTTATTCACAATATCTTGTGCTTGCATGGGTGCCTGCATTCACATCCAGTCACTGCAAAGAGAAACTTCTCTGATTAATCTTAAGAGAAACTTTTGTCTTTTGGAATAAACATAAATATTTAGAAGACAGTTTGACACTGTTAATTTAGCTGCTAATCAATGGTAGTAGGACTAAGACCTCCTTAGTCATAGTTATGTTTTATATGTTTTATTTTTCTAATCCAGTTTATAGTACTTGGCATGGATTTCGTTTTGTGGACTGGGCTTCAAATCCAATGAAGGAGTTATCCTTGTAACAGTCATGTCACTATTGTACCAGTGGGCACATCTTGCCTGGCAGGTTGGTAGTGTAGTTCAGAGTTCATAGCGGAGTAAGACCATTGTTTCCTTATTCCCCCAGCAGCCTGAACAGCACTATCTAGTACTGTGAGAACTATCCATCAGGAAGCATCCAGCTCAGTTCAAGCTTGCTTTCTATGTATCTTGCTACCAAAGTACATGTAGTCTTCAGCAATGTGGTTTTATCAGCGATTTCTATAGGCAACCAAGATGAATGGTAATATCCTGTATTGTTTGGGGGGGGTTCTATAGAACCTCCTTAATCAACAACTCCTATGAAAGTATCCCACATATGACACTGTTTATTTGTTTGTTTGTTTGTTTTTTTAAGTCAGCCTGACCTAGCTTGCTTTTCTGTTGTTGTGAAAAAGCACTGACAAAAATCATCTTTGGGGAAGAAAGGGTTTATTTGGCTTACAGGTTACAATCATCATCAAGGGAAGCTAAGATAGGAACATGGAGACAGTAACTGAAGCAGAGATCATGGAGGAATGTTACTTACTTCTTTGCTTTCCATGGATTGCTTAGCTTTCTTACACAGTCCAGGACCACCTGCCCAGGGGTTGCACTGCACAGTGAGATGGATTCTCCTATTAATTAAGAAAATTCCCCACAGACATGCCACAGTCTCATCTGATGGATATAGTTCTTCAACTGAGGTTCCATCCTTCTGGATGACCAGAGTCTGTATCAGGTTGACATAAAAAACCACTAGTATAACTTTATCAACTCACCATCAGTCACTATTAAATTGTAATGTTTTTTTCTTGCTTATCCTTAAGATCTCATGTTAAGAGCACAATGTGAAATACAACACAAAGTCCCTGTTTGAACAGTTTTGTTCCTAGTATTTCCACATCCACATTCATCTTGCTTATATGAGTCTATCCTCATACCCTTAAGACAACACTGTACACTTTCTGGTTTCCTAGACTCATTCCATAGGTATTCCAAGTTAAACACAAAATAAAATGTTGAGGTCAGGATCTGCAATTAGAGAGGCCATGCATTGTCTTTCTGGGCCTGGATTAGCTTTCATACATTTTTCTAGTTTCATCCATTTCCTTGCACATTCCTTATTTTTAGTTTTCTTCATAACTGAATAAAATGTCATTGTGTGTGCATACCACAGATTCTTCAGTTAGTGGATTTCTAGGGTGATTCTGTTTCCTAACTTTGTAAATAGAGATACCATGATTGTGGATGTGCACATGTCTCTGTATTAGAATATAAATTTCTTTGGAATGGTATACCTGGTCTTATGGTAGTCTATTTCAAATTTTTTTGAGGTAAATCCAGACTGGCATCTAAAGTGGATATACTGGTTTCCACTTCCACTGGTGTTGTATAAATGGTCCTCTTTACCTACAACCAGGCCAGTGTTTGTTGTCCTTTGTATCTTTGATGATAGCCAGTCAGAGTGGGGTGAGATAAAATCATAAAGTACCTTTATTATTTTCTTATAATTTATGTGCATCGGTGTTTTGCCTGCATGTATGTCTGTGTGATGGTGTCAGATCTTGGAATTAGAGACAATTCTTAGCTGCCATGTGGGTGCTCTGGAAGAACAGTCAGTGCTTTTAACTACTGAACCATCTCTCCAGTCTAGCTTTATTTTTTTTTTAATTTTATGTGTATGGATGCTTCCCCTGCATGTATGTCTGTATACCATGTTTATATAGTGCTTGCAGAGGCCAAAATTGGGGGCCAAATTCCCTGGAGCTGGAGTTGCAGGCAGTTGTGAGGTGTTGTGTGCATGTTGGGAATTGAAGTCTGGTCCTTGGAAAGCTTTAACTGCTAAACCATATTTCCAGCCCTTAAAATAGTTTTAAAATACATTTCCCTGATGACTAAGTGTATTAAACCCTTTTAAAAGTGATTTCTAGCCATCTATATTTCTTCTTTTGAGATCCCTCTCTTGTGAGTTCCTTAGCTCATTTGGGTTGTTTGTTTTTATGGAGTTTATATATTTTAGTTAATAATTATTATCAGATATAAAGTTGACAGATATTTTCTCTCATTCTGTGGGCTGCTTCATTCAGTCAATGGTTTCTATGCTGCACAGTTTTATTTATTTTTTTAAGTTTCATGAGATCACATTTATCAGTCATTGGCTTTATTTCCTGTGTTATTAGAGTACTCTTCACAAAATCTTTATGCCTATATGTTGAAAACCATTATACCTATATTTGAAGTATAATCTTTACTTTTTCATTTAGCAGATTCAGGGTACTAGATCTTATATTGAGGTCTTTGATCATTGGAGTTGACTTTTGTTCAGGAAGATTGTTAAAACCTTAGCCAGATTAACTCAAATGAAGAGAACATACAGAATAGTTTTGAAAAGTGAAGTGTGTTCACTGGGGCAGTGGTGGCACACGCCATTTATCCCAGCACTTGTGAGGCAGAGGCAGGTGGATCTTTGTGAGTTTGAGGCCAGCCTGGTCTACAGAGTACCAGGACAGGCTCCAAAGCTACACAAAAAAATAAAAACCTTGTCTGGAAAAACAAAAAGAAACAAATAAACAAAAAAGTGGGGTATGAAAATAAATACCGATGAAAAGAAAACCATAATTGTACTAAACCTATTATAGTACTAAAAAGAATGGATTAATTTCTAGGTGCATATTACTTACCAAAATTAGATGAAGGTGAAATAAGTTAAAAGGACAAACCAGCCAGGCAGTGGTGGCACGCTCCTTTAATCCCAGCACTCAGGAGGCAGAGGCAGTCAGATCTCTGAATTCAAGGCCAGCCTGGTAACAGAGTGAGTTCCAGCACAGCCAAAACTATGCAGAGAAATCCTGTCTTGAAAAACAAATAAACAAACAAACAAACAAACAAAAAAGATGCAGTAATAAAAATTCTCAACTAAAATCCTCTAGTGCCAGATGATTTCATTGAATAATTCTGTTAGATTTTGAAAAAATTAACACCAGTACATTCAAATTATTTTACAAAATAGAAAACTAAAAGGTTTTACAAAGCCAGCATTGTCCTGATACCAATCTAGACAAAGACAGCAACAAAAAAAAAAAAAAAGAAGAAGAAAAGGCTCAATCTACTTGATATACATGGAAGTAAAGTATATCAATAGTTGCATATTTTCAGGATGAAAGGAAGTGTATTTGTCATAGTCACATTGCCTTCATTCCTGAGTTGCATATGCATACTTCAACATGTGGAAATCAATAAATGTAATTCACTGCATAAATGGATGCAAAGATAAAGTCACATGACTAGTGTAGAAAAGGCCTTTGGCAAAATCTAACCTCCATTCAAGATAAAAATTATGGGGTGGTATCGTGTTGCTAGAGAGATAACTCAGCAAAGATCGCTCATTACTCTTGGAGACGACTCAGGTTTAATTTCCAGCACCTGGTAGTTGACAGCCATCTATAACTTCAGTTCCAGGGGATTCAGTGCCCTTTTCTGGCCTCTGCCAGCACTGTATTCATGTGGTGCACATATACATATGCAGGCAAACCATAAATCTAAAAATTTTAAGTCGTGAAGAGGTTACAGATGGATAGAACATACCTCAACATGATAAAGGCATTATTTCACAAATTGAGACAGTATCATCCTAAATGGAGAAAAACCCAAAGCATTCCAACAAAGATCAGGAACAAGGCAAGTATGTCTACTCTACACTGCCATTCTATATAATGTTTGAAATCTCCACTAGAGCAGTAAGACAAAAAGAAATAAAAGGGATAGAAATAAGAAAAGTCAAAATGTGTCCTTTTGCAAATGATATGATTAGAGACTCTAGATACTCCACCAAAATAAACCTTTTAGAGCTGAGAAAATACTTTACTGAGGTAGCATAATATAAAATTAATATGCTAAAGTTAGTAGCCTTCCTATATACCAATGACAATCATCCTGAAGAAAATCAGTAAAATCTCATTCAGAACACCACACATACTTGCTTACACACACACACACACACACACACACACACACACACACACACACACACACACACACACCTGAGAATAAACTTAACCAAGGAACAAAGGACTTCTACAATGAAAATTTGTTTTTTGGTTTCCCGAGACAGGACTACAGGCTTTCTCTATGTAGTTTTGGAGCCTGTCTTGGAACTTGATTTGTAGACCAGGCTGGCCTCGAACTCAGAGATCTGCTTGCCTCTGCCTCCTGAGTACAGTGGTAAAGGAGTGTGCCGCCACTCTCTGGCCTACAATGAAATTTTAAGACAATGATAAAATAGTTGATGAAGACATTAGAAGATGGAAAGAGCTCACATGCTTACAGATCAAAAGATTCAATATTGTAAAAAAATGGCTGTCCTTCCAAAGACAATCTGTAGATTCTAGGGATATTCTTCATAAATATAGAAAAGACAATCTTAAAATTCATATAGGACAAAAGACCCAATGATAACCAAAACAATTCTGAACAAATAAATAGTATAAGAGGTATGAACATATATAATTTCAGGCTATACTACAGAGCCGTAGTAATAACAGCATGGTACTTCTAAAAAAAATAAATAAATAAACATGGATGGACTAGAGGACCTTAATGTAAGTTCATGCTAAAATATATGAAAAATAGACACTGAAGAAAAACAATATCTTACAACAAATGATATTGGGAAACTTGAGCATCAACATGTAGAAGAATGAAACTAGATCCACCTTATTTTCTGAGACAATGTCTCATTGAACAAGGAGCTAGGAACACAACAATTCAGATAGGCTGACTAGCCAGTCAACTCTAGTGATCTATCTGCCCATCGCTACCTCTCTACTCCTCCCCCTATCACCAACTGGCATTTATAGTCAGGTACTGGAGATCTGAACTCAAGTCCCCATGCTTGCTTCGCAGGTACTTTACTGATGGAGCCATCTCCCTAGGTTCACTACTGTTTCTAAAAACTATTTTCTATAGAACAGTCTTTAAAAAGATACAGAAATAAACTAGTTTGAAGAAATTATACCTGTGGTTCCTAGAATCAAGGACTGTTGTAATTATTATTATTCTCCTGTCTGTTATACTAATAGAATAGATTGGGGAACTGTATTTTTAACATTTAATTCTCTTTGGATCCTTTACAGAACTTTTTGGGTGGCAGATTCCAGTCCCATTTTAAGTCACATCTGGTACAGAAGAGCTTGTATATTCAGGCTAAATACCAGCGTTTACGGTTTGCTGGACCAAGGGGATTTATTACCAATAAATTCAGAAACAGATTTCTGAGGAAAAAAAAGGTTAGTTCGACAATAACCTTTTAAAAATATTGAATCACTTTAAATGTTTGTTAGATAATTGGAGGTTTCATCTACTTTAAGAAACAACCTAGATTTTTAAAATGATCATATTGCATGATAGTTGGATGAAAACTTCAATATTAGTGCTGATAGAAATATGAAAGTATTTAAACTTAGAATGCTTTTAGCCATTCTACACGAAACAATTTAAGTATGATAGCTTGTTGTATGACAAAACTTTTCCTGGGGAGATGTAACTTATGTATCTACCCACCCCAGATAGGGAACCTATGACAGGATAAAGTACAGATACCACCAGAGTCCCACTAGGTGAGCCAGTGAGTTTTATTGGGATCACTTACAGGATCAGAAATGACTCAAAGACAGCCACTTCAACAAAACCCACCCCAGCATGGGAACCTAGAACACACTGCACAGCCTGCAGGCAGCTCGACAGGTTGGAGAGTGGTTTCCAGGTGCCTCAGTTGGTCTAACCTCTAGGCAGCTCAGCTGGTTTCTGCCTCTTCCAGCCAGTTGGTCAGTTCTCAGTCTTCTTAGTAGCTATTTTTTTCACTAAGAGTCTTCTTTTGAACTTGCCTGAGTCTTCTTGGCAGCTTGACTTCTATTTGAGAGGACATCTTTGCAGCTCAGCCTTCTTCCATCTGTGAGGCACTCTTTTTTTATTAATTAATTACTATTTTAAATTTCATTTTACATTCTAGCCCATTTCTCACGTATTTTTTTGTTTGTTTGCTTTTGTTTTTGTTTTCTGATTGTAATAATTGATTCTTAACCAAGACCTTCCCTGTGGCCACAGATTTGCATCATGTGTTCACCATTTAGCACACAACTGAAGGAAATGATTATCTCTTCCCCAGAATTCATCAGTTGTCAATAGTTTAGCTGGGAGGGTGTCTTAGTTACTTTTTGTGATGCTGTGACAAAGTACCATGACCAAGGCCCTTAAGTTTCAGATGGTTAGAGTACATGGCCATTGTGGCAGGGAACATGGCAGCAATCAGGCAAGCTTGGCACTGGAGCAATAGCTAAGGTCTCACATCTTGATCTGTTAAGTACAAGGCATAGAAAACTAGGAATGATGTGGATTCAAACCTCAAAGCCTATACCCAGTGAGTGACATACTTCTAACAAAACTCTTCTAACAAAGCCACACCTCTTAATGCTTCTTACACAGTTTTACCAACTCAGAGATAACTTGTATGAGCTTTTGGGGGCCATTCTCATTCAAACCACAACTGAGGGTAGGGTCCCATAAGTCCTTCTCTGATCCATGATTGGCTATTTGCACTCCTGGTTTTGTGTAAGCTCAGTGTGATCAAGCTGTGCTGAGATTATTTTTGACATGGCTTTATCATGTCCTAAAGATAGCATTTGCAGTCATCCTCCCTATTATCATCTTCTTACATTAAGCCACACTCTCTTTTGCAGTGTTTCCTGTGCCTTAGAGGGGTTGGCATACATGAATATCCTGTTTCTGAGTACTCAACCATCATTTATTTGAAGCATCGTTACTATTATTCACTACAAAGAAAAGCTTCTCTTATTAAAGCTGCGAGTATCATTTGTCTATAAGTTTAAACATAAATATTTAGACTTCAGTTTGGTGCCATGTTAAATTTAGCTAAACAGAAGTAAACCCTTCCTCTACACCCTTGACCTTCCCCAGCCATAGGTATTTGATAGGGTTTACAGTACTATCCTACCTTTGTATTCCCTCCTATGAAGTGGGTTTTAAATCCAGTCCAAGAGTGCTTACTATATCCTATAATAGTTGTGCCACTATTGTGTTAGTGGGCACAACTTAACCTGGCTGTTTGGCATTATAGCATAAAGAATCCACAGCTGCTAAGACTATTGATGCTTTTACTCTCCTAGCAACCTTCATAGCAACATCCTGTACTATGAAATCTAGCCAGCAGGGAGGAAGCATCCATCTCTGTTACAGCTTGCTTTCTCTATATCTTATAACCAAGGTGTGTATAGTCTTTAGCAATAAGACTATCATCTAATTCTGGTAGGCAACCAAGAGGAATGGTAATAGCTTGTATTGTTGTGGGAGACTTTGGGGCCTCTCTGGCCAACAATTAGTAAGGAAGTATCCCATACCTGGCACTGGGATTTTTGTTTTATATGCATTGGCTTCTAGGAGGAGTATTATACAACTTTGCAAAATATCTCCTTTTTTAAATCATTTAATTATTTTTTTTTTTTTTTTTTTTTTTTTGAGACAGGGTTTCTCTGTATTGCTTTGGAGCCTGTCCTGAACTAGCTTTGTAGACCAGGCTGTCCTAGACTCACAGAGTTCTGCCTGCCTTTGCCTCCAGAGTGGTGGAATTAAAGGTTTGTGCCACTAACACTCGGCTTTTAAAACATTTTAATTGGCTTACAAAATAATAGATTTCCATGTTATTTTTCATAAGCTAGGCTCTATTTCTTATATCTTAGTATTATATGTGCGTTGATTTGGCCTATTCCAATCTAACCAATGTCTGCCTGCAGGCAGTCTTCAGATAGGTTTATATAGAGTTTTATGTAAACAAAGCCCAACTTTGAGTATAGAATGAAATTAGGTACCCTACTATTAGCATGCTGCATAACAGGTGATCTCCATTTTCCTAACCTTTGGGGAAAGGAATGAGACATGGCAGCTATTGTATCTGCCAGGTCCATCCAAACTAAGGTATTAACAGCTAACTAGACCTTTGATATCCCTCTAGCATGTGCTACTATAAAACTATATCCTATGTGGAGAAATTGATGACCAGCCTCATCAGTCTGTTTTACCTCAGTCTTTATGCCCTAAAAAGAATGAAGTCTAGAATTACTGGTTTTTGCTTATGCTGACTCCCATTTTCTTTAAATTAAGGACACTTTTGCACAAATGGGTTTGCTGAGTGTATATCATAGATAAATAAGAATATGGGAGAACAAATAAGTTGATGGATGTTTATTCAGGGAGAAATCATTTACCAGAAATAGATGACTGCCAGCAAGTTCCCATCCCAAGGATGCCTCTAGATGTTCTCTGTGTCCTACCAGGAAGGAAGAGAGAGTGCTGGGGTCCGGAACCCCAGACCTAGTTCCCCCAGATCATGCCCACACCCCAATGGGAGTGGTCAGTGCAACAGATGCAGGTGGGGTGGATATCTCACTACACGTGTGAAGTACCATTTACATCATTTTGTATGGGTGTGTAAGTATGAGTGTATGTGATATTGAAGGTAAAGCTGTGGGACTTACATACGCTAAGCAGTCTACAGCCTACAGTTAAATCATTTAATTACCACGTTTTGGCATCAGAGGGAACATTTAAAAATTCTGCCCTAGAAAGATACCTTAATCTGTGTAGTATCTTGTGGTGATTTGAAAGAGAATAGCCCCATAGGCTTATATGCTTGAATGCTTGATCGCCAGTTAGTAGAACTATTTGGGAAGGATTAGGATGTATGGCTTTGTTGAAGGAAATGAGTCACTGTGGGTGGGCTTTGAGGTTTTGAAAGCCCATACCGGGCCTAACGTCTTTCTGCCTGCTGCCTGCCTGTTAAGCAGGATGTAAAGCTCTCAGTTACTGCTCTAATACTGTCTGTTTCCCACCATGATGATCAGGGACTAACCCTTCAAAATTGAAAGCAGCTAGGCATTTAATTCCAGCACTTGAGATGAAGAGGTAGGCAAATTTCTGTGAGTTCAAGTCCAGCATGAACTGATCTAGTTCCAGGATAGCTAGAACTGTTAAATTGAGAAACCCTGTCTCAAACAAACAAACAAACAAACAAACAAACAAAAAACAATAAAATTGAAAACAATCTCCCAATTAAAAAGCCCTCAAGGCAATTCTTTTGTAAGAGTTGCTTCAGTCATGGTGTCTGTTCATAGCAATAGAACAGTAGCTAAGATGCATTGTTTTACATTTTACCTTTCTGTGGTGTTTGAGAAGCCATTCTTTTAGCAGTTGAACTACCACCTGGATTAATTAATTGATGCATCATTAATTAAGTAGTCTAGATACTATGAAATTAGATCCGAACCTACTTATTCCCATATACCTGATCTATCAGAAGTATTTTAAAACGTTTTATTTTTTTGAAAAACTTGCAAATAAGTAGAAATACCCACACCAGTATTAATCATACCCAAAGTCTATACAACTTAATGAACTTACATAAAGTTAGAATTGGCATTCAAAATGGAAGCTCTGAAACTTCACATTAAATTTTACACTTTTAGTATTGAATGTATTTTGTGCATTAGTCCACCACCAAAACCAATAAAAAAAAATCCATGACAGGGTTAGAACTAGGAAAACAATTAGTTTTATATTCTCTTTTATGACCCGTGTTTATTACCTGCATTTACTCCATCCTCATTCCCTTATACCTAGCCTTTCTTATCCTCTTTCTTTGTGTTTGTACTGCACCTACATGTCCATGTGTATACTTATATACACATATTATTGGCTAGATTCTGCATATGATAGATTCTGCATGTGATTTTATTTATTTCTGAGATTGTATAACTTTGTACTTCAGACAAGGGACTGGTATCTAGAATTCACAAAGAATTTCAGAAATAAAATACCAAGGGGATAGAACTGCCAGTCAACAAGTGGGTAAAGAACTGAAGAGACGCAAACAAAGAGACGCAAATGATCAGCAACTTTTTTTTAAAAAGTGTTCGATGTGTCTAGCCATCAGGGAAATTGTAAACTAAAACTACTTTAAGATAATTGCCTCACCCTAATTGGGATGGTTGTCATCAACAAATCTGACAACAGAAATTGGAGAGGATATAGAAAGAGGGAAAGCCATATTTACTGTTGGTAGGAGTGTGGGTTAATAGAGCCATTGTGGAATTCAGTTTGGAGATTTCTCAAAAAATTAAAAATAGATTACCATGTACCCCAGCTTTCTCACTCCTGGGCCAATACTCACCATTAAGATATTTATACACATTCCCATGTTTATTGCTGCCTTATTCACTATGGTGGGATATTGTTTATGATCTAATAAAGCTTGTTTGGAGATCAGAATTCAAAGCTGGCCACAGCCATAGAGGCCAGACATTGGTGGCACACACCTTTAATCCTAGCACTCATGAGACAGAGGCAGATGGATCTCTGTGAGTTCAAGGCCACTCAGGGCTACTTTAAAGTTAATCAGTGTAAAAGAGAGACAAAGCTCACACCTTTAATCTCAGCACTACAGAGGTATATAAATAAGGTAGGAGCAGGGTCTCAGAGCTGTGCTACTAGTCTCTAGCCATGTTGAAGATAGGTTCACCTTAACCTTGGTAGAGGTAAGAACTCTGATGATTTGGCTGCTTTGCTTTTCTGATCTTCAGCTTGAACCCCAATATCTGTCTCTGGGTTTATATTATTTGTGTTATAATTCACTGTAGCAAATGATTGGTGTCACCTTAGCTGTCAGTTAACAGATGAATGGATAATGAAAGTTTGGTATATATAAAAATGAAATACTACTTATCTCTAAAGAAAAAGGAAGCTAAAGTAGGATTACTGTAACTTGTGAATTCTGGATATTAGCCCCTTGTCTCCCATTCTGTGGGCTCTTTTTGCTTTGCTTGTTGTTTCCCTTCTTGTACAGAAACTTTATTTTCATGTAGTCACATTTGTTGATTTTTAGGGTTAGTTCTTTGCTGTTGATGTTCTATTGTGTTCTTATCTATCCCAATGTCTTGAAGAATAGCCCCTTTGTTTTCTTCTAAAACTTTCAGTGTTCAGGCTTTAAATATAGATCTTGGATTCATTTTTAATTGATTTTTGTACAAGGTGAGAGATAAATCTAATTTCATTCTCCTCTGGCTAGAAATTCACTGCCACTATTGTTGAATGGGTTCTTTTTTTCCTTAGTATATTTTTGCCTCCTATTCAAAAAAATTAAGTAGAAATAGCTTTGCCATTTTATTTCTTGATTCTCTATTTCATTGGTCTTTCTGTCTTATTTTTATACAAGTACCAAGCTATATGTATTATTATAGCTCTGTAGTATAATTTCAGATTGGTATTGTACTTCCTCCAGCATTGTCCTTACTTCTTAAGATTGCTTTGCTATCTGCAGTCTTTTGTGGTTCCATATGACTTTCTGTAATTGTTTTTCTAAGCCTGTTAAATGTGACAGGGGAATTTTGTGTTTCCCATCTTCAGTGCAGTTTTGTTTCTGTGCCTTCAGATACATACTTCCTGTTCTGTTTCCACTACAAAACAGTCTTGAAAAGTAGTAAGGGTTGATTCTAGACATGCTCTTAATACATCCTCTTCAGTTGCCTAGCATCATAATAATGATTTCCTAAAACTGCATTTGATCTTCAGCTGCCTACAAAATGGTAAAATTTCCAAGCAGAAATAGCAAAGTAGAGAACACAAAAATCTCATATATTCGTAACAGGCTTGTGCTAATTCCATTCTAGCACTCCAGACACTTTACAACCATTGGCTGCTTGCAGTCTTTCAAGTGTACATACATACATACATACATGCATGAATGCATGCACGCATGTACGCACGCACACACACATACAGAGAGAGAGAGAGAGAGAGAGAGAGAGAGAGAGAGAGAGAGAGAGAGAGCATTCTGCGAGGAGAAGGGTGCAAAGTTGGAGCACCTTGGAGCACCATCTGCCCTCTTGGGAGTCTAGGTTTTATATATAATAACACACACACACAATGTATAACAAGGCTAAGTTCTCTGCTTTCTTCTTGAATTGGACTGAGCAAGGTGCACTTTCTTCTGTTGGCTGTGTCACTTTAAATTACAGCAGGGACCTAACTGGATGAGATAGGGTGGGATCTTTAGAAATTCCTGCAGAGGAAAAGCAAAAGCCAATCAATGAAAATAAACCTGAAAAAATAGGGTTTCTTTTGGACAAAAACAGCCACAGAGACAGAAGGTAGAATTTAGGAGCTAGAGGTTCAGGTGAATATAGGAGAGAGGTCCTGAGATTATTGGTAATGAGTATGTAGTGTCTTTTTAAAGTGAGAAAACTATTCTAAAACTGATAATCATGATTGGTTACACAGTGCTGTGAATATACTTAACAGACATTTAAGTGTGTGTGTGTGTGTGTGTGTGTGTGTGTGTGTGTGTGTGTGTGTAACCTTATAGCATGTATAGCTCTTTTGACTATATGCATGTCTTTACACTACATGTGTTTCTGTTGCCTGATCCCCTGGACCTGGAGTTACAGTTGTGAGCAGCCATGTTGGTGGTGAGAATGGAATTCTGGAAGTACAGCCAGTGTTTTTACCCACTGTCATTGAAATATGTACTTTAAATAGGAAAACTGTATAGAATTGGAATTATTTCTTAGTAAAGTTGTTAAAAATGCCCCTTTTTTCTGTTGGAGTGACAAAAAACCAGCAACTTGAGGAAGGAGTTTATTTGACTTACATGTACTTATCACAGTCCATCATTGAAGGAAGCCAAAGCAGGCACATAGAGTCAAGAACTGAAGCAGAGGCAACCGAAGAACACTGCTTACTGGCTTTCTTCCCATGGTTTGTTCAGTTTGTTTTCTTATACCATCCAGGACCACCTGACCAGAGGTGGCCCTGTCCATAGTGGTCTGCGATCTCCCACATCAGTCAGTGAAGAAAATGTCTTGTCTATGGGCCAGTCTTGTGGAGGCATTTTCTCAGTTGAGCTTCCCTCTTCCCTGATGAGTCTAGCTTGTGTCAAGTTGACAACAAAAACCAAGTCAATATAGTTCCAAACATGCGCTCCTCCACAGACTACTTTCCTCTCTTCCATCATCATCCATAGCTATTACAGCCAGCCAAGCCAACCTAAAAACTTGTCCTAATAGGCAATCCTCCTAATTCTCCTTACAACTTTTACTATTTCAAGTCTTATTTCGATCACTTACAACTTCATTCAGTTCATTCATTTTAATATTTTGGTTGTGAGCCTAGCCTTTAAAGGCTGAGCCATGTCTCCAGCCCCAGTTCATTCATTTTAACAAATACATATTATTCTACTATATGAGTATATTAATCACTTCAGTTTTCCAAGCCTTTTTACTTACATACTCAATAACTAATCTTCAGTTAGAAAATACCCAAGTGTGGCTGAAGAGATTGCTCAGTGGTTAAGCGCATGTTTTGTTCTTACAGGGGATCTGGGTTTGGTTCCAGTATCCAGATGGTGTCTATCAATTAACTGTAACTCGAGTTCTAGAGGATCCAGCTCTGTCGTCTGGCCTCTGTGGGTACTTTATGCACATGGTACACAGACATACATATAGACAAAACAATCATGCACATGAAATAGAAGTAAATCTTTTTAAATATATACAAGTTAATGTTTTGAGTAATTTTTCAGGTCTGCCTGGTCCCACAGCTGTGCCAGCCACAAATAACACATAGACACTCTATTAGATATTATGCTGTTGGCCTGTTACTAGCATTTCTTATTGGCTAGCTCTGTCTTAACCCATTTCCATGAATCTAAATGTTTCCACGTAGGCTTGGCTTACCAGAGAAAGGGTCTGGAGTTCTGCTCTCTCCATCCTCCATGTTGAATCTTCCTCCTACTTCTTCTTCTCCCCTCCTTGTCTCCTAGTCCCGCCTATCTTGCTTTCCTATTGACCAACAGTGCTTTATTCATTAACCAATATGAGAAACATATTTACAGAATGACATTTCTCATCAAGTTAGCTCCTCTACTACTAAGCAATTTCATATCTTTCCCTTTTGCCTTAAATTTGGGTTATTTATGCTTCTGTCATACAGCTTAATTTTTAAAACAATTTTTAATATATTACATTTCTGTTACTATTAGGTATTAAGTTTTTTTCTGAACTAAATATATAAAGTACTAAATGTACTACAAGTTTTGTGAAGTGCTGATTAAGTTTTGCTACAGATGTGTTTATGTTTTCAACTAGTTCATATATTCAGATACAAGCCATGCAATGATGGTGCATGCCTTTAATCTAAGCACTTAGGAGGCAGAGGCCAGTGGCTGTATCTCTGTGAGTTCAAGGCCAGCCTGCTCTACAAAGTGAGTTCCAGGACATCCAGGAATATATAGAGAAACCCTGTCTCAAAAAAACAAAAATAAAACAAAAACCCAAAGAAACCGAAGATACATATTACTTGTAATAGAACAAGTGTTCAAGTATCTATGTAATTGTATTTATTCTTATAAATATGGAGGTACCTTTTATAATTCTATAGGTTGGAATAAAAGGACATCAGTAATAATAGTGTTATTTGGTTCATTGGACTCACTCTAAATTATAGGCCAAAAATATCACTGATCTATAACCAAAAGTATTTTGAGTATTGTCTCACTGAAAGCTTGGTTTTGTTGTCGTTTTAAATTTTACTAGGCAAAAAGAATGGAAAGATACCTGATATAAAGTAAAAAAATTAAACTTTATTATTAGTTGTTAAAGTTGTGTTTGTTTATTTATGTATTTATTTGTTTGTTTATTTGATACAAAATCTCACTATATAAACCAGGCTAGCCTGAAATTCACAAGAGATATGCCTGCCTCTGCTTCCTAAGTGTTGGTATTAAAGGAGAGTACCATCACCACCTAGCAAAACCAATTTTTTGTTTATCTTGAGATAGGGTCTCACTGTATGGTACTGGCTTTTCTAGTACCTTCAAAGAAGGTGAAAAAGAAGAACCAATACCTGAATGTGTCCTTTGACCTTCATATGTGTGCCATGTTATATAGGTACCTGTATTCACATATATATAATAGATTATATTTATATTTAGAATTTGTATATATACACACAAAAATATATCTGTAACAATAATTTTTAAAACATATTTTTAAAGATGTATTATGTATAAAGTGTTCTGTCTGCATGTATGCCTGCAGGCTAGAAGAGGGTACCAGATCTCATTATAGATGGTTGTGAGCCACCATGTGGTCACTGGGAATTGAACTCAGAACCATTGGAAGTGCAGACAGTGCTCTTAACCACTGAGCCATCTCTCCAGCCCCAATAACAAAAACTTTTTAAAAAAACATAAATTTGAAAGAGTGTGGCAAAAGTAAATGTGAGGGCTTGGAAGCAGGAAAGAGAGGGGAAGAATAATACATGATTCAAGACAAGAAATAGATTCAAAATGAGAATGTATAGGGTCTGAGGAAACACTGAATGAAAACCCTTGACTCAAATAGTATATAGCAGCAAAGAGCATGTATTATACCATATGTATGTGGGTTTGCTCACCTGAAAAAAATGGTGACAAGCCCTGAGAGGAATGTATAGGCTCCTTTTAAGTATAGCTAAGAGGAATTTTAGGTATAATTAGTCATCATAAACTTAATTGGTTAAGCAAGCAGTAGTGACATTAGTATATTTTTAATTGGCTGAGTTTTAGTCTTCTCATTTTTGGACACATCTGCACAAGCTTGGATGTGTCCCAGAAGGGGGCTGCTTGGATTATCCTTAAGAGACTGTGAGGCCAACGTAGGCCCTCTTTAGAGGCCTTGTAGATAAATGGCCCTTTGTTGGAAAAGACACCTGTTGTCTTTGGAGAACTGAAACTTAAATTCAGTTGTAAAAGTGCGAGAGTTTAACCCTTTAAATGTAGAAGGAATGGAACCAGCCTTACCAAAGTGAAGAATTTTAGAAAGAGAACATCAGAAACTTAAAGATCTACAAATGAATCTGCTCAAAGTGTCTGGAGACCACACTGCTACTTGGAAAGTCATTGTATACTGTTGAAGGTATGTGTAGTGTAGTTTTAAGATTCTAACTTGTGTTTGCAAGCCTTTGATGACTTGAGGGTAGCATAGAGGTACTCATTTTTTTTTCAGAATCAACATTTAGGCACATGGACATTTTGGTATCTTGCCAGTAATTCTCCTTTTATTCATTTGTACTAGTACCCAGAATACATGAAAGTGTATATAGTATAGAGTCTATACCCTAGTTAGTGTGAAATGTCAACAGCTTTCAGCCTAATATCAGCAAGTGATTTTTATGACTTGCTTTTAGCTTATTTATGTATCTGTTTCCTTTTTTTCTTTTCTTTCTTTTTTTTTAATACCCTTGACTGTCCTGAAATTGCTTTATAGATCAGGCTGGGAATTCCCAGAGATCCACACACCTCTGCTTCTGTCCCCTTGTGCTGGGATTAAAGTTGTGTGCCATCAGGCCTGGCTTTTCTTCGTGTTCTTGATTCACTGAAGTTTTACCCTATCAAATATTTTGCTAATATTCACTTTATGTTTGATACCTGTGTATGCTTACCTCATGTATCATATAATTTTTTGGAGACTGACATGAATCTGTCATAGTTGTCCAGTATGGCTTTTAGTTTTTGTATCAGAATTATGTGTAGGAAAATTCTTTATTGTATCCTCTGAGTGGTTTTATAATTAACATACTTAGTCCATTACATTTTTATGATAAAATATGAAACTAAGATCTGATTTCCTACTAGTGGTTTTATAACATCATTTATTGAATACCTTGTCCTTTCCTTGCCCATTGAAAATTCCCTCATCAAGCCAGGCATAGTAGTGCACATCTTTAATCCCAGCATTCAGGAGGCAGAGGTAGGTGGATCTCTGAGTTTGAGACCAGCCTGATCTACAGAGTGAGTTCCAGGACAGCCAGGACTGTTACACAGAGAAACCTTTTCTCAAAAACAAAACAAAAGAAGGAAAGAAGGAAGAAAAGAAGAAAAGGAAGAAAATGCCTCCTTTATTTTAAGATAGATTCTTAGATATCACTGATCTTCATTTAGGAGCTTTCCATGTCTCTTGGCTACTAACATAGTTAGTGTCCTTGAACATACTCTACCATATCACATATATACAAATACTTTACAAGTGTCTTGTTATTCACACAAAGAAACCAAACTTGTTAGCCAGGTCTAGGCCTAAGCTACCTTTCCAGGCACATTTCACCACAGCTGTCTGCATTTTTAAGTGTGTTTCCATTGTGCCTACTGTTTTCTTAGGTAGAAATAGCCCTAGTGTTGCCACCCACCCTTTTGGAGGTAGGGCCTTGCTATGTAGTTCAGGATGCCCTTATACTTTAATCCTGCTTTACCTCTCAAATGCTAGAGTTTCAGACATATGCCACCAAACTTGGCTTCCATTCTTTAATATAAAACGCTCCCCCTTCTTGAGAGCTACTAGAAAACTTTTCCAAGCCTCCCCCTATCCCTTTAACTTCTCTTTCATTTGATCTCTAAATTATTTCTATTTTATTCATTTGTGAAACGAATGATCCTCTTCTAAGGCTAGAACATGTCTCATCAGTCTATCCTCCTGTTTTACCTTTTGTCATTCTCAGGCTTTAGAAAATGTGTTTTTTAATGGAATTGAATGTAGACCATACATATGCTCCAAAAGGTTAGTGAGCAGAAACTACAGGATACAAGTTTTTCTGGGTTTGATAGTCTGCAAAGGCAACTCAGTATCTAACTGTACTGATATGTGATTGGTTTGTTACAGTGGAAGGATACACAGCAAAACTCAGCACACAGGGAAAAATTGAGGGGAAACTCCATGCAAATTTGTGAGAGTCTTTCCCAGATGGAGCCACTCTGGGTATGAATAATTCCTTCAGCAGTTGGTTATAATAATGTGTATGCAGTGTTGCAAGCCTGAGCTCACTGGAGACTCAGTGCCCAGTGTTACAACGAGCTTATCATCTGGGCACCCCTTAGTGGACACACATCCATATTTTGGGTTCTCAGAAGGAAATAGCATAAACCATGTTATTTACACTTTGAGCTTTCACCAGTTAATAGTCAGACTCCCCCTGAAATGTCAGCTACAGGCCAGCCCTGAAAGCAGGCATTTCCAAGGATAGCAGTAACTCCTGTTATGTCAACTCTTTGAGCTGTCATATTTTTGAAGAGCTTAACTTCTCTAAAGGGAAAGATGTCCATGACAGGAATGGTGAGATGTGCACTAAGTACTTTCACTGGCACTTGTCTTCCCAGAGGAGGTAGGTTATAAGCTGAGGCTTGGGGAAGACCTAGGTACAGAAAGAGCACCTCTGGTCCATGTTTGTCAGTAGCATCTGGGATTAAGGAGAAAGAAGTACACAATATACCCAGGGCTTCAAATTACTCATGATTTATTTCTTGAAATGGCATCATCAGGATACCTTTGTGTGTGGTAAAAAGGGAAGGTAGTGCTTTAGGATAGCCTTTTGGATAGTAGTGGGGAGCAGGGTTCCAGGGAATTAGGATGAGTGACAGTAAAACCAGCAAGACAGCATTTGCAGTGATCCTCTGCTGTCAAGAAAACCTAGCTGGGTGGTGGTGGTGCAAGAATTTAATACCAGCACTCAGGAGGTAGAGACAGGTGAATCTCTTTTGAGTTCAAGTTCAGCCTATCTACATAGTAAGTTCCCTGACAGCCAGAACTGTTATACAGAGAAATCCTGTCTTGAAAAACCAAACCAAAAAAAAAAAAAAAAAAAAAAAAAAAAGAGAGAGAGAGAGAGAAGAAGAAAGGAAAACCTAGTTCAGTATTAGCCTTAAAAATAACTTTCAAATCATTGGAGGAGTGGGAGATCAGTTTGAGAGTTAAGAAACTATATCAAGATGAAAGTAATTCAAAGAATTGCATGCTTTTAAAAATAAGATTTTTCAGTTGAAATTTTCTTTAAAATTATTGTACTTAAGATTTCTTTTCAAACCTGTTGGTGACATTTTATTTCAATATGGAATTATATGGTTTTATATTATGTAATTAATAAAGCATAAAGTTCAATGCCATCTACAACTTTTAGATGAGTAATGTTGAAGAATGTATATACATATGTTTTGAACATTTCCTTAACTAAGATAGAAGGAATAATAAGATTTTTCTACCAGTGTTGTTTTTATTTGGAATTAAACATTTCCATTCTAATATGAATGTTAAAAATAAACATACCTTTGCATTTTTTTCAGTTTTAATGTATGAGCCTAGTTAAAAGGTAAGTATATATTTGAAATAATTTTTATTTTCAATGTCTTTGAATACATATTATTTTACCATTTTTAGTTTTATTATTTGCATAGTTTTATATCAAGTTTGTGGTTATTTAGTGTTTTTGCATCATACCACAATATAAAATCCACACTTGTTACTTTTATCATAATCTTCCTGTTCTTGTGAGTTGTTTTTGGTTTTTTTTTTTTCCTCATATTTGTTGAAACCTCATGTCTTTACATTGACTATCTGAAAGTTTTCAAAAAGCTTTCTTTGCAATTATCACTCATTACAAAAGTCCATGTGGTTTTGGAATAAGAAGTAGTGGAAAGGATAACATGCTAGTTTGCACATGTGTGCCTCCGTTGTGTCAGGCTGGGGACTAGAGAGGAAAAGTTTGAGTCTTGAGTAAGGCCAGAGTGCTTTCCCTGAAAAACTCTGAAGTTAACTTTGAGGTTCTACATTCCTTTGTGTGAATTGTGAGGTTCAAGTTAGCACTATACAGATTAAAGCATTTTGAGAACTGCACTGTGGGCCAAATTCTAGCTCACATGTTGTAACTGACTCTTCTATTGAAGCCCACATTTCTCTTGTTTTCTCTTGATAGGAATGCCCAATATTGCCACAGAAAACCAACCTGGAATTGTTGCACATGGAACTGACCCTACATGAGGACTTAACTAAGGATGTAACTGAGCATCTCATTTGGTCAGGAATTGGAATTGACACTAAGACACTAATACTGTAACTTTCTTGATAAAATATCTTTATTTTTCAGTAGTGGAATGCTGCAACTTTTTTACACTTAACAATCACTGTTAATCATGATATTCAGTTTCAAAGTTGTATTTAACTACAAGCTCTTTTGCAAAAAACACTCAGCAGGATTATTTGAGGGGCATTATTTGTTGATGCATCTTTTTCTGAGTATGGCTTCACTGAGAGAATTTAATCAAGTTTATCTAAACATTTATATGTTGAAAGCTTTATGTTATAAGAACAAGTATCAGAATTATATAGTGTCTGTACATGAAATAACTTTAAACAGTGGCCTTACAGTAGCAGATTTTATACTGGTTTTTCTTTTTCTGATGACATTTTGGCTCCTAACTTGAAGTTTTCTGAAGTTTCTGAAGATCAAGGCCTATGTACATCATCCATTTCATAATCAAATATAAGAAGCCTAGAGAAGAGAAGAGGTCTTCTCTATCGGGTCATGGCAGGTGCACTGAATTATTAGTAATGTGTGTCTTGGGTATTCCCATGACTATTTGCTCTTTTCTAGTTTCAAATGCTATTGTGGAAAATATGTAAGGATTTTATAATCACTATTCCATCTTTTTCCCCCTCAGGGCAAGCTTGTGCATATTATATTTTTAAAGGCTTTTAAAATCTGACAGACAAAATTACATATTTGAACATTGTACTTTACTACTATGGTATTACACATTTTACAGACACATCTTACAGAGGGCTTATCTTTGGTTCAGTTGCTAGGTGTTGCATACTTGCTACATGTAAAGTAGGATTGATGGGATATTAAATGCAATCTGTAGGTCCAGAAACTTCTTTTTTTTCTTTCCTTCTGCTTAAAAGTACATACACATTCCTAGTCAAATTTTTGTGAAATGTTTATTTGTAAGAAAATAAAATATTGTTGCTTTTTCTGCTTGAAGCTGTTACCTGGCAGTTGGTGAGAACATTCTTTTAATTTTTTCATCAGACTGATAACCCTGGACAATACCCGTTGATATTGAGTACTGGAAAAACACATAATGATGTATGTTTTTCCATATTTTCCTTTTTAAATTTTTATTTAATTTTTCTTTTTAATACAAGGGCCATTCTTCCTTAAATGGGTCAGTGATAGGGGAAGTTGGAGTCTTGATTTAGTGAGAACTGGATGATGCATGGATGGCCTGATCCTTTTTTTTTTTAAATATGTGCCCTTCTAGAAGTCAGATTTTCTAACCCTCCTATAAATGAAACAGAGCGTAAGGAAGAAAATTATGTGTGCGGTAGTATGGCAAGTTTACATTGTCTGGGTGCTTAAAATAAACCTACCTTAATTTTTTTGAAGCAGGGTCTAATGTAGCCCAGGCTACTATGGAACTCAGTATATAGCTGAGGATGACATTGATGACTTCTAGAGTGCTGGGGACTACAGGCATGTTGCCACCATTCATGGTTTTTATAAAGTGTTTCATGCATGTTAGACAAGACTGCCAGCTGAACTACATCCTTAATCCATTGAACTTAATTTTTTATTTTATTATTTTATGTGTAAAGGTGGTTTTGACTGCATGTGTATCATACATTGTCCACAGAGGCCAGAATAGAATGTTGTAGCTCCTGGAACTAGAGTTACAGGTGGTTGGTTATGTGATGCCGCTGAATGCTGTGAATTGAACCAAGGTCCCCTCATAGAGCAGCTGGTACTCTTAACTGCTGAGCCATCTGTCCAGTCCCTAGTTTCTAATGAATTGATTTCATTTGTTCCCATATTCTAGTAGACGGTTATAAAATTGTAGTAATTATTCATGTGATTGGCTCATCTGTGTGCATGAGTGCATGCATGTATGCATTTGTGCGTGTGTGTTTCACATAACAATGAACAAGAAAAAGGATGAGACACATAGGCCCTGTCTACTGTTGTGGTTTCTGTAGTCTCAGAAGGAAAATGGTCATGTATATAGAAACGAAGCCTGATAAACAGCTTGACTCTAGATGTTTTTATTTATTTATTGTAGCACCGAATGATAGGATTGTTATTTTAGTATTTCATTTTACAACCTATTCCCAATTTAGCATATTTGGATAAACTTTTGGCATTGTATAAAAATCCAAAGCTTTTTATCTGGCAAAATAGTATTCAGAAAACATTATTGATAAAAGATTGATAGCCTATTTTTGGAGCCTATTCCCTATAGTGGATGCCTTGCTGCAGGTGTAAGAGGCTTGGTTCTGTATCAACTTGATGTGCCAGACTTCATTGACTCCCCATGGGAGGGGAGGGAAGGGGAACTGTGGTTGGTATGTAAAATGAATAAATAAAATTTAAAGAAAAAGAAAGAATGATAGTCTAAAAAGAAATACTTGCTTTATAAATAAAGTACATACTAGGTATGGTGCTTCATACCTGTAATCCCAGCACTTGGGAGTCTGAGACAGGAGTTTGAAATCTGCCTGAGTTACATAGTGAATTCAGGCCAGCCTGAGTACTGTGAGAAGCTATGTCAAAAATTCATAAAATATACACATAATCCAGGACACATTAAAAACTAAAATAATATAAACCATACAGTAGGAACAGGGACCATGTCTATCTTGTTCACCATAATCTTCAGCACCCAACATCCTAGTTAACAGTAGAAACTCATTAAATATTAACTGAATGAGGAATCAGTAAGTAGTGAGTCGAATTTACATATATAATTTTATATGGAAATTGAACAATGTCCTGGAAAAAAGTCTGAATTCTTAAATGCTTAATTGCTTAAGACCTGAGAATTTCCCGTTTACTTTTGTATGTGTGAATGCAGTGGTTTATATGTCATTACACATGAATCTCAGGTGTTGGTACTTGCCTTCCACCTTGTGTGAACAGGTTTTCTTGTTTGTTGCTTCATATGCCAGGCTAGCTGGCCTGCAAGCTTCCAGGAACCTCCTGTCTCTGCCTCCCATCTTGCTGTAGGAATGTTCAGGTTACAAGCATGTGCTGCTTTACATGACTATGTGGGTGCTGGGTGTCTCAACTCAGATCCTCATGCTTGGGTGTCAGGTGCTTTTACTCATGGAGCCATTGCCCTACCCCAGAAAGGTTTTTGCTGAGTCCTATACCATTGTCTCCTCCCATTTCTTCCCATGTGCTAGACTTGTCATTGGTAGTAGGGTGACAGTAGTAAGATCACTCCTGCTATAAAGACTCTCAAACTATTATTTTTACAAGGCAGGGTTTCTCTGTGTAACAGCACTGGCTGTCCTGGAACTAGTTCTGTAGACCGGGCTGGCCTTGAACTCTCAGAGATCTGCCTGCCTCTGCCTCCAGAGTGCTGGGATTAAAGGTGTGTGCCACCAGTGCCCATCTCATTAAAACATTTTGAATAACAACCATGTTTTAGTTAATGTCTTAAGGCTACTATTGCTGTGATGAAATACCATGACCCAAAGTAGCCTGGCAAGGAAAGGGCTTATTTCATCCAGAGTTCCATATAACAGTTTATCATCAAAAACAGTGAGGGTAGGAACTCATACTGGAGGCAGGAACTGATGCAGAGGCCATGGAGGAGTGCTGCTTACTGGCTTGCTCCTCAGTTTGCTTTCCTATAGGAACAGATGGCACCACCCACCATGGGTTGGGTCCTCCCCCATCAACCACTAATTAAGAGAATTCCCTATAGATTTCCCTTCATTCTGATCTTACACGAGCATCGCTTCAATTCTAACCCTTTCACCCAAGTATCACCTAGTAAAGAAACAGGTGGCAAGTCTTGGTAATAGAGGGCTTCCAAAATGATAAAAGGGCTGGCACAATTACCAAACCATGTAGAGGTAAACTCCCTGTACTGCCTTTGGGACTCCAGCATAGAGTGACTAGGCATTCCTGAGGTGCTAGAGCAGTCTGGGGAAGTCAAAGCCACAGAAGGGACATATTTGGCAGGTCCAGCAATCCTGAATGTAGATATTTAGGAGGAAAAGGAATGAATAGGAGATTCTCCTACAGAGTTCCAGCAAACAGATGATTGCAAGTTCGGAACCCATGAAGATAGAACCAAGACACTGAAATTGAATCATAGTTGTAGAATAGAAGGTAAATGTTAGAAATTTTGACAAATGGAAGCATGTGGAGGGAAATGACATTAGTATTAAAATCATCCTGTATGCTCTCCTGTCATGTTAAGTCATAATATTCTAAAGTTGTAGTCCAGAAGGCATGAATATACAGCCCAGTGGTGAAACAATTGGGTAACACTGGTTGAATAAGAATGGCTACCCTAGGCTTAGTCATCAGTTATGGGCATTACTTGAGAAGGAGTAGGAGGTGTGGACTTGTTAAAGAAAGTATGTTAATGGGGATGGTTTTTGAGGTTTCAAAACTGTGCTCTCAGCCACTGTTCCAACACCATGCCTGCTGTCGTGTTCCCTGCCATGATGAGAGTAGATTAAACCTCTGAAACTGTAAGCAAGTCCTAATTAAATGTTTCCTTTTACAAGTTCCCTTAGTCATGGTTTCTCCCTGCAATAGAACAGTGACTAAGATAGGCCCTAATAACCAATGTTAAGTTTTTCACAGCTTCTTGACTTTCACACAGTGGTTCTTAGTGTGATCCTAATGCCTGACAGCATCCTACATCAGCAGCTTCTACAATTTCACTTCTGATTCTTTTTCTATTGGGTTTAATTAAAATCATAATAAATATAGTGAGTAACTGTTGCTATTATTCCTGGGCATACATATAACTGCATAGAGGCTGGAAGCACACTTAATCATTCTTAACACTCAGTTATGTAACTGGTGGGATTTGGAGGGTCTGTGTTTTTTTTCCTCTGTCACATAACAAAATGCCTAGTGCTATTTTGAAAGTTATTTTCTTAAAAGTATTAAGAACATTTCATCCTACCCTTCACTGAATGTCAGTCACTAGAAACATGTGAACAAGTATTACCTTCATTAGGATGTCTGCTTCATTATAGCCCAGTGTGGTTTCACTCCCTGCTCTTCCCTCTTCTACCTTATAAGGTGTGGTGAATGTTTTAAGTTTGATATTGACATTTTAGTATAAATTATTGACATACAAAGTGTAACAGTAATATAAAAGTTACCTTGATGTCACTGTTTTTATTTTTAAAGGAAAGACAAGCTAGTTGTGGTGACCTCACAAGGTCATGTTCAAGGTCAAGGACAGCCTGGACTACATTTTCTTTTAAAGACAGAAACCTTCATCTTTCCCTATTAATAAAATAATCATTAAGGACTGTAGACCCAAAATTGAGTTGAAGTTTTACATGTCATTACACCCAAACCTGTGCTATCTATTTGTAATAACCTTCAAAGAAATCAGGAGAGACAATAGCCAAATCCCATTAAGCCAACACAGTTTCACTTAGATTCTTAAAGGAATTCGAGCCTGGCTTGTTTGCTTCTACCTCCTCATTTTGTTCATTGGAGCACATTTATGGTTTTGGCTCTTGATGTTTATGGAGTCAGTGTCTCCCTCTCCTTCTCTCTCCCTCTTCATTCTCTTTCCTTCCCTGTCTCTCTTTAGTTTTTGAGACAGGACTTCACAGGTTCCACGCCAACATGCAACTTGCTGTATAGCCAAGAATGATCTTGAACTTTGATGCTTCTGTTGCCACTTCCCAGGTGCTGGGATTATAGGCATGCCTGGGTTCATAATTGCTAATTACAGTGTTAATTATATCTTTATTATTCCATTTCTTGAAATGGTATGATAATGGAAGAAAAGTTATAAACCTACTGCTTAAGTACTTGTATAATATTTTTGTGTTTCTCATTAGTCTCTGAGCTTTTCTTGGTAGTTGAGATTATACTTAATGTTTATTTGCTTTTGCAGATTGTCATAAACATGAATAAAACATGTTAAGTTAGTATGATATTCACTTACATATATTATATTGGACAAGACATAGAATCCTATTCCCAGAAAGCTAAACATGTCTTTCAAAAACCTGAGTTATAATGTTAAAATTTTGGAAGTTATTTTTGCTGTACATATTGTTTAAAATACTTAAAAAGAACAAGTTAAACCTTGCAGGTAATTTTTTGCTTCTGTGCCTTAAATGCTGGAATTACAGGCATGAGCTACCATGACTGGTCCTGCTGATAAATTTGTAGTAGAAATTCTTACCTTGGTTTCTAATCCCTTGTAATAATACTTTATATTTTGTAAAGAAGAAAGCGACTTCAATGTTGAGAGGTGATTGCTGGTGATGATTTGTGTAAGATACTGCAAGAAACACAGTGTGTTTCATGTAATGGGTTCTTAACAATTGTGGAGGAAAGAATAGTTGCCAAGATGTTTTCCAGGTAATCATGCTGTAATCCACAGACCCAGAGAGGCTAACTAACAAGGAGGGCTCTAGTTGGGGGACATATGGATCTCCCTAGGAAGGAGAATAAATTTTGCAGGTGAATTGGTGTTGGTGTGGATGGGAAAAGGAGTAATCATGTTAGGAGGGGGAAGAGAGTACAGAGAGAGACGGTGGTATTGGAGGGCATCGTGGGGGTTGGGGAGCAATGTGGAAACCCTAGGGCAGTGGAAACTCGCTGCAATCTACAAGGGTGACTCCAGTGAAGACTACTAGTAATGGAGGATACAGAGCCTAAACTGTCTGACTTCTATAACCAGACAAGGCTTCCAGAAGTGGGACTGGGACAACAACCCAGTCAGAAAACCTTTGACCTACAATTTGTCCTGCCTGCAAGATGTGCTGGGGTAAAATTGGCACAGAACTTTTGGGAGTGGCCAGCCAGTGACTGGTCTAACTTGAAACTCATGACACTGCCTGGATGGCCAGGAACCAGAAGCTGGACGGTTCAGAGACTCAGGGGAGAACCTAATGTGACTGGCAAAAAAAATGTCAATGAAGTGATTTCTAATGATATTCTGCTATACTCACAGATCAGTGCCTATCCAGTCATCATCAGCACTTTAAACCAGACTAATCTCGAACTCACAGAGATCTACCTGCCTCTGATTCCCAAGTGTTGGGATTAAAGGCATGCACTACCACCACCCAGCTACTTTTTTAGTTTTAACAGAAAAAGAAAAAAAAATACATGCAAAGGAAATGAAGTCAGCAAGGGTCTCACTATATATCCCTGGCTGTCCTGAAACTCATAGAAATTTACCTGCCTCTGCCTCCCAAGTGCTAAGGTGAAAGATGTGAGCACACCTGGGTAACAAATGTGTTTTCTATACCCATAGTTCTGCCTTTTCTGGAATGTCATATACATAGACTTATACAGCACATGGTCGGTGTTATCTGACATCTTAAGATTGGCTTTTAAGATTCATCCATGTACTTTAAATTTCATTCTTTGGTTATGAAAGTACTTGTTTATTCTTGTGAATGCTTAATATACACAATAAAAGCATGCCAATTGATGGTGGCATATGCTAGCACTTGGGAGGCAGAGACAGGCATATCTTTGTTAGTTGGATGCCAGCCTGGTCTACAGAGTGAGTTACAGGACAGACAGGTCTACAGAGAAACCCTTTCTCAGGAAAAGAAAAAAGTGAAAAGAAAAAAAAAAAAAAAAAAAAAAAAAAAAAAAAAACTTACATGAATCTCACAGCTTTGCATCATTAAAGAGTCCCTCCCTGCACTGCTCCAAATTCATTCTTTGTTAGTGCTAAGTAGTATTTTATTTTCTGGATTCATTGTCTCCTCAATACTTGATAAGCATGTTGCTTCCATGTTTTGGCAATCACAAACAAACTAAATCTTCACTTAAGTCTAAATTTATTTCATGCAAATAAATTTTCAGGGGTAGGATTGTCAAATCATGTGATCATATTGACAACTCTGTAATAAAATGTCAAGCTATTTTCCTGAGTAGCTTCAGTATCTTGTAAGCAATCCAACAGGAGTACTTTCTTAAAGGAATGATCTTGCACATATTCTGTGTGCTCATTTCCCTGTTCAACCACCCTCCCAGCAGAATGGATCAAGCGACTTGACACCTATTCAAGCATGCCATACTCCAGCTTATTTATCGTGTGTGTGTGTGTGTGTGTGTGTGTGTGTGTGTGTGTTGTTGTTGTTGTTGTTGTTGTTGTTGTAATGGGGGCCTTGGAGTTGGCAAAGAACACACCCAGACACTATGTTCTCAGCACAATCGAGTTTTAATACCCTGGAGGGACAAGTAGGGATAGTTTGGGCAAAGACAGCAGCTGGTGTCTCTTCAGGAGTGGGTTTTTTGTTTTGTTTTGTTTGTTTTTGTTGTTTTGTTTTTTGAGACAGGGTTTCTCTGTGTAACAGTCCTAGCTGTCCTGGTACTTATCTGTAGACCAGGCTGGCCTTGAACTCACAGAAATCTGCCTGCCTCTGTCTCCTGAG
This sequence comes from Phodopus roborovskii, assembly GCF_943737965.1. Lineage (NCBI taxonomy): Eukaryota > Metazoa > Chordata > Mammalia > Rodentia > Cricetidae > Phodopus > Phodopus roborovskii. The sequence goes on from NW_026126144.1 coordinate 94,638, forward strand.
TGCTGGGATTAAGGGCAAGTACCACCACTGTCTGGTTAGCAGGAGTGGTCTTTGAGGAGAAAAGGGGATGTCTATGATAGAATGACTTGGCAAGTCCTGATTGGACATGTTAATGTAGCCAAATAATGAATTTTGATAGCTGGACCTGGTGTTTTAGTTAGGTATAAGAAAGTGGCCAAATAAAGGAATAGACCTTGGGGGGCTAGCATTAGAAATGTAATCTAATGGTTTAGTACTGGAGAGGGAAGGGCAGAGAGCAAGACCTACTGGTGCCATGTTTGTAATCTTTGGACCTGTTAGCCTTTCATGTTGTGCATGTGAGTATAGATGTTTTTGTATATGTGTGGCTGCACATGTGTGCATATTTGTGGAGTCCTGAGTTGATGTTGGGAACCACCCTCGATCACCCACTCTATTCATGTAGCAATTAAAATTTTTTTCTGTCTTTTTTTTTTCTTAGATTTCTTTTATATGTTTGAGTGTTTTGCCTGAAATTGAATGCATGTGCACCCCATGGCTGACTAGTGCCCACACAGGACAGAAGAAGGCATCAGATCCCTTGGAATTGGAGTTACAGATGGTTGTGCCTCCTTGTGGGTGCTGGGAATCAAACTCAGGTCCTTAGCAAGAGCAGTACTCTCCAGATCTCAAGGCAAGGTTTTTCGATTAAACCCAGAGTTTGCTAATTTGGCTATTCTTATTAACCAGCTTGCTTTGGGGGTTCCCCCATTTCTACCCCCTGGGGTCAGAATTTAGGCTGACAGCAAGACTAATCAGCATTTGTATGGATTTCTGAGGATCTGAACTTGGGTCTTAGACTTGTAAAACAAACATTTTAACCACTGAGCCATCACTCCCATACTCATGCTTTCATATCCATGTACACGTTTGCCCAGTTTCATCTCAAATACCCTTTGCCATTTGTCTTGTTGAGTGCCTAATTCCTGACCCTATGGCTCACTGGACCAGTTGTCCAGGTACACCTAAATATACCTCTGTTGAAGATCTCACTCACTAACTAGGAACCACAGTCAGTTTATTTCATCATTCTCCTACTTCTGTCTTTGACACAATTCATAACAGTACCAAAATTACAGTTATGAACTAGTATTTAAAATGGTTTTATGGTTGGGAATCACCACAACCTGAGGAACTGTATTAAAGGGCTCAAGTATTAGGAAGGTTGAGAACAACAGTCTTAGGTGATCTACTTTTTATTTTACTTTTTTATTTCTAAAACTATCATATTTTAGATACAATTCTCAGTTCCCTGTCCCTCCTGTCTTCCCATTCCCCCTACCATTCCCCCATACCATTCCTCATCCACTGCTCAGGGAGAGTGAGGCCATCCATGGGGGATCATCAAAGTCTGTCACAGCATTTGGGCCAGCACCGATGACCTCCCCCATATATCTAGGCTGAGAGAGTATCCCTCTATAGGGAATGGGCTCCCAAAGCCCACTCATGCACTAGAGATAAATACTGATTCCACTGCCAGAGACCCCATAGCTGCCTAAGCCCCCCAACTGACACCAGTGTTCAGGGGTACTGGTTCTTATAATGGTTTTGTACCTGGCAGTCTGGTGTCTGTGAGCTACCACTTTCGAAGGTGAGCTGCTTCTGTGGGTTTCCCTGAATGGTCTTAGCCCCTTTACTCATTACTTCTTCCTCTCTACAACTGGACTCCAGGAGTTTGTCCAATGCTTAGCTGTGGATAGGTGATCTATTTTTAAAGGAAAAAAAAAAAACAGAAAATGTTTTACAGGATGGATGGCTCATCATTTTTCCCACCGCTTTGGTTTTAGAGGTTCCAGTATAGTCCATCCTAATATATCCCTGTCTAATTTGGTTCAGGTTTGTTGTGTTGGGGCCATATGGTCTCTTAAAATGGTTACACCAAGGAGCATGGCCTGGCTGTGGTGGCCCAAGCCTTTAATCCTAGCACGTGTGAGGAAGAACCAGGTTGATTGAGGCCAGCCTGGTCTACAAGCAATTTCTAGGTCAAACAGGGCTACACAGAGAAACACTGTCTCGACAAACTGATAGGACATTGGTTGGGGGCGGGTGTAGAGAGAAAAGGAAGGAACTAGTATCCTACTAGCCCCTTCTTTGTCACACTTCAAAACATCTTAAAGGCCTCTCTTTAGATCCCAGTTAAAGCTTCCACACCTTCCCAAGAGCATCTCCCTGAGACCATACACATGAACCTTTGGGTGCATTAAAATGCAAACTCCAGCTGGGCGGAGGCACACACCTTTAATCCCAGCACTCAGGAGGCAGAGGCAGGCAAATCTCTGAGTTGTAGATCAGCCTGGTTTACAAAGCTACACAGAGAAACCCTGTCTCAAAAAAAAAAAAAAAAAAAATGGAGGAATCGGGGATTCTGAGGTAGGCTAAGGAATGAATACTGCTATAGCACCTAGCTTTTCCCATGGGTTCTGGTGGTCTGAACTGAAATCATGATGTTTGCAGAGCAAGGACCGTACCAGTTAAACCGTCTCCCCAGCTCTCAACCGGAGAACCTTTAATTAAAAAAAAATTAGAATAATGTCTTGGTTTTAGGTGTTTCAATTTTAGTTGTCACTATACAGCTCTCTGAAAACAGGTTTTTGAAGGTTCTTTTTGGTTTGTTTTTTCAAACAGGGTTTCTGTATAGAAACAGATTTTGTCTTAGCCTAGAAAAATAAATGTTAGCATGAATCTTACCAAGTGGACTGGGATAACTTCTGGGTCTTCCAACTTCATCAACAATTTGCTCTCCTGCTCTTGTTTTGGCTGGTAGAGTCATCTAGAGCTTTCTTGCTCCACCTAATGGGCAAAAAGTGAACTGACTGCCTTTTTTAAAATGCCTCTTAGCAACTAGAGGACAGACATCACACATCAAGGTAGAGATCCACCTGTCCCTTCCTTCCAAAGTGCTAGGGTAATAGGCATATACCACCTTGTCTGGTTCTGGTGTTTTTTGTTTTGTTTTTTGTAGATGCCTTTTACTTCCTTGCTTAAACTTATGCCTATGTATTTTCTTTTTTGTGACTATTATGAGTAGGATTGATTGCATTTGTGATTTTGTGTGTGTATAGAGTACTTTGTGTGTTTGTATGTGTTTATATGTGGGAATGTACATGCATACATCTAAGTTGGTTGTCTTCAGCTTATGCATATTATTTTTAGTTGAGTTTTGTTACTATTGTATGTATATGATGTGGGGGGTACACTTTCCCCCAAATTGCTTTTGGTCATTTTAAAGATTTATTTATCTTTATTTTGATTTGTAGAGGTGTTTTGCCTGTGCACCACAAGCATGCCTATTACCCACAGAGGTCAGAAGACAGCATTGGATCCCCTGGAACTGGAGTTACAGCTGGTTGTTAGCTGGTATGTGGGTTCTAGGAATCAAACCTGAGTTCTCTGTAAGAGCAGCAAGTGCACTTAAGCCATCTCAACACTGAACCATCTCACCAGCTCCTGGTCATGGTGTATATCACAACAGAAAACAAAGTAAAACAGCCCACTTTCCTGAATGACACTTGAATTGCTAGGTGGCATGAAATCCTATCACAAAAGAAAAAGGAACCACTTAAATGCCATGTGTATCAGTCTCCTATTGCTGCTAGAGTGAATTAGCATGAACAGTGGCTAAAATAGCACCAATTTCCTTCTGTGCAGTCCTAGAGGTCAGAATGAAACAGGCACGTCGAAGCTGTTTTTGCTAAAAAGCATTGACTCCACACCTGTACCTGTAAGATAACTACAACAGGACCAAAGCTGGCACCCCGCTTCGTTTTGTGTCCATTTGACTCCTTTGCTTTGACTGAAGGCTAAGACTGAACTCATTGCCTTTAGCCTGTCTTCTGGAGCCACCTTGGACTCCCAGACACCAGAACCCTATTTTGAGATGCTGTCAGTATAGCTTCTCTGTCATATATCAAGGACACAGTCTCACAGCAGACTTCCTGGTCCTCTGACTCTTGCATTTTTATCTGCTTCCTCTTCCACAGTATTCCCTGAGTCTTAGCTGTAGGGAGTGTGTTGTAGGTGTTATCAACTGGGTCAGGACACCTCATAGTCAGTTGTTGTCTGCATTTGAGTAGTTGTGGCTTTCTGTGATGGTCTCTCTCTGTTGTAAAAAGCTTCTTTGATGAGGGGTGAGAGATACACTTATCTGTAGACATAAAAATAAATATGTAGAATGCAGTGAGAAATTATAATCCCTTCCTTATATGTAAAAGCAAGTAACCTCAGACACCATTTGGAGGAGGTTCTAAGCATAGATCAGAGTCCAGAAGGCACTGCTGAAATGTACAGGTTCTTGTGTCTCAGAACAAAGAATCCGAGTAGGGATGCATGCATAGTAGTAGAAATAGCATTTATTAAGAGTACTTTATGAAGGTAGAAGTGGGCCAGAGATCTGGGAAAGGTTGGAAGCACAAAGGCTTGGGGCTGTGAGAGTCCTGACCCCTTTTGGGTCATTACATACTACCAGCCTTCTGCATTTGTGGATTCTGGCTTTTCCTGCATATGTTCTGTTCTTTACATGTAGTCTTGGCTTAGGAGTTTGCAGTCTTTCTCCTCTGTTATTGGTTTCTCTCATATGTCAATCATCTTTAAAATTAATTTTGTAGTACTAGAGAGCTGTTGGGTGGCTCACAACCTCCTGCAACTCCAGCACCAGGGGATCTGACATCCTCTTCTACCCTCCACAGGCACCTCACCTGCACTCTGGCACAACCACCCACCCTCATACACGAAACTAAATTTAAAATTAGCTCTTTGTGTGTGGTGGGGGTAGGAGTGCAGGTGCAAATGTGCACATACCACATCATGCATGTGAAGGTCATAGGGCAACTGGTGGAACATGGTTCTTCCCTTCTACCTTGTCAAGGCAGGCTTTCTCTGCTGCTGTGCTGTGTGAGCTCTGGGCAATTCTGTCTCTGCTTCCCATAGCACCCTAGAAGTGCTAGGATTCCATATGTGAATCACCACATCCAGCATTTTATATGGGTTCCTGGGGTGAGATTCAGGTCAGGTGCAGCAAGTACATTTATTTACCCACTAAGCCATCTCCAGGAGCTTTATTTTCTCTTCAGTAAACTGTTCTCTAACTCAGCTTGCCTCAACTTGCCCTTTAGGTTTGCACTAAGATCAGAAAGTTTCATGGATTAGGTGGGCACCTTTGGTGCATACTTTCTTTTTCAAATTTGCTATACCTTGTTAATACCAGGTTGCAAATACACAGGTAAATCAGTCCTCACTCCAAGAGCTGTCTATTTTGTTCAAACTAATTGTCCTCTGGATTATTGTCCTCAGTGTTAGCCAGGGATTCTTTTTTTCCTCTCACTACTGCCTCATGTGAGATCCATTGTTTCCTAGGTCTGATATATTTTGCTTTCTTTTGTTTTGCTTTTTTATTCATTTATTTTTACATTCTAATCCTAGTAGTTCTCCCTCTCTTCTCTCCTCCTGCTCCCCCCCACTTTCCTCCCCACCTCCCATCTGCTCCTTGGAGAAGGGTAGGCCTCATATAGGAAGTCTACTAAGTCTGTCCCATCATCTAGTTGAGGCAGGACCAAGGCACCTCTCTACTTCCACACCCCTGTGTCTAGGCTGAGCAAGGTATCTCTCCGTACACAATGGGCTCCACTAAGTCAGTTTGTGTGTTGTGTTAGATCTCGGACCAGTGGCCGCATACACTGTCCCAGTCATATCATTGTCACTTATATTAAGTGAGGCTAGTTTGGTCCTATGCAGATTCCCCATTTGTCAGACCTGAGTCAGTGATCTCTCACTAGCTCAGGTCAGCTGATTCTTTGGGTTTCCCCATCATAGTCTTGACTCCTTTGTTCATTTTATTCTCTTCCCTCACTTTGATTGTACTCCAGGAGCTTGGCCCAATGGTTAGTTGTGGATTTCTGCATCTGCTTCCATCTGTATCTGGAGGAGGGTTCAAGCTTCTCTGGAAATGTAGATTGTAGGCTGGGTATCTTTTGCTTTATATCTGGAAACCATTTATGAGTGAGTACATAACTATATTTGTCCTTCAGGATTTTTTTTCTAGTTCTGTCCATTTGCCTGTGAATTTTAGGATGTCAATCTTTTGCTTTCTTGGTATCTCTTTTCTTTTGTTGGAATGTCCTTCTGATGTTTTATTAAAAGTTCATGGAACACTGTGTATTCTGAAAATGTCACCGAGAATTTGGCTGAATATATGGTTCTAAGTTGAAGATCATTTACTTTTAGAATTTCCAATGTCTAATTTCAAGAGGCATTGAGAAAACCAATGTCATTCTGATTTCCAGTTCTTTGTTATGAAGCTTTCTTTTTTGTCTTGAAGTTTTCCAGTATCTGTCACTGATGTTTTTAATGTTATTATACTATATTTTGACTATTATATATTTGAACATTTATCGTAAACTTCACTGAGTACTGCCCATATTGTTCACACATTGTCCTGGACTCTTGGCTGCCTCTTCTCATGTGGAGATACTTGCCCTTCCATTTATGGATATTTTCTTGAGTTAAATTTATCTCTAGTTGTTTACTTTTTGAAGGGCTGCCTATGATTTGGACATTGGATCATCTGAAATGGTCTTCTATATGTCCTGTCCTTTCCATTTTAATTTCCATTTCTTCATCTTTTTATTGTCTCCATGGGAATTTTTTTGCCTTGACATGAGCATATTTATATATAATATTTTATTGATTCTTTGAGAATTTCATATACACAATACAATATGACCATAATTTTATTAAAAAATTTTATCTGTTGTATTCAAATTTTTATGATCTGATTCTTTTTTTTTTGATCTGATTCTTACCACATCCTATCCCCTCTTTTCAATTCCTCCCATCCTTTCAGCGTTGTTTAGAGTCTGTCTTTATTTGATAGATGCAGTTACTTCTCTTAACATTGTGAGCATCATTTTTTTTTTTTTTTTTGGTTATTGATGTTGAAGTCTTCATTAATCTCCCATGGGTTTCTTTTCCTTGTTTCTTTTATTCTGTTTGTTTGTCTTTTCACTGGTTTCTTTTCCTTGTTTCTTTTATTCTGTTTGTCTTTTCACTGGTTTCTTTTCCTTGTTTCTTTTATTCTGTTTGTCTTTTCACTGGTTTCTTTTCCTTGTTTCTTTTATTCTGTTTGTCTTTTCACTGGTTTCTTTTCCTTGTTTCTTTTATTCTGTTTGTTTGTCTTTTCACTGGTTTCTTTTATTCTGTTTGTTTGTCTTTTCACTGGTTTCTTTTCCTTGTTTCTTTTATTCTGTTTGTTTGTCTTTTCACTTGACACTGGAAGTATTCTTCAACCACCTAGTCACTTTTGTTGATATTGAATACAAAAGCATCTAAAACCCTTTGGGTAGATCCTGTAAGCCTGGGCAGAGACTCTTACACGAAGAGTAATGGATCCAGATATCAGCCAAGATCTGATAAGAAATAGCTGTCACAGTTCCATTGAATTGGGTTCAATTGAGAAAGGTTCAATAAAGGACATTTTTGAAGGCATAGGCAGTGTTTAGGAGAGACAAAAAAACTAGGTCAGTATCCCAATGGGATACTCACCACCTGAAGGTTGAAGGGCAGGGTGTGGGGAATTTTCTTTGAAGCTCTGTTTGGGTCTCCATTCAAAAAGAGGCAGGTGACAGGAGCCATGGTGTTCAGAAAACAGATATAATGGGTCTGTGATTCATCAGGGAGGGAATACGGGGCTCAAATTTTCTGACTTGACACTACACTATTCATCTCTGCAGGAGTTTGACACTCATAGCACCCAGGGAAAATTGTATGGGAACAGAGAATTGTATGGGAACTGAGAATGGGAACAGAGGCCTCTAATCCAGGCTGTACCTGGCAATATTGAGTCCAGAAAACAGAATCCATGCTAGATGTTTTGGGTCTATAGGTTATAAATAGAATTAGACTCTTACATCAGAGGTCAACAAAGCCAGGTGTAGTAAATGTCAGCGATACTATCAAAAGGTCAGAGAAGTTGACTGTGCCTGCTCAGGAGCTGCAGCAATTCTACAGGCTAGCCAGAAAATTCCCACCAGTGATTCCAGTTTTTAAAGGACGCCACTACTCATCTCACATGTCCACATGTTGGATTCTGGTATGCCAAGGAACCTGTGGAGTTTGTCCCATGCCCACATCTGGGGATCTTTTCTCTAGGCCCCCTTGGGTGTTTCTGAAGAAGGTGCCTCATCTCATTATGCCCAAGAGGACATGGAAAATGAATGAGTAAGTGTTGGTCTTTAGCACGCTGGGAACTTGATGGTCCTGGGTTAAATGTCTTGGTAACAAGATCTCTTCTTCCTGCATTTCTCAACTTGTTGAGCAGTGTCAGGGAAGGGCCTGAGGGTCCAGCCACTCAGTATAGCCACTCAGTATACTAAAGATGAAACTGTATCCTTGATCTGAGCCTTGAACTTTGTAGAAGTTTGGTTGGTTGAGGGGTCCCTATCAGAACCTACCGTAAACTCCAGTTTTATGGCTTTCTGCTAAGTTGCCACCTCTCCAGGGTTCACGTCAAGTCTCTTAATGGTTCCATTCTTGTTTCTGTCATTGGCAGGGAAGTCCCACTTATTCCTTTACTATATCTTAGTAGATTTGGGGAGTAAAAGTGACAAACACAAGTAGTCCAGTGTGCTAAGATTAACAACATGTATTTTTTGGACATTTGTTACAGTTGTTAAGTTGGATGCTCACTTTAAACCCTATAATCACCTTAGATATTTATTTCTTTAATTGCATAGCCATTATTTATTCTAAACTATTAAAATAAGGAAACATAAGATAATAAACATATGATACCCTTTTTGTGTGTTTCTTTAAGACAGGGTCTCATGTAGTCCAAGATAGCCCCAAATTCTCTATGTAGCCCAGGATGACCCTTCTTATCCTCCTACTTCAAGCTCCCAAGTCATTACAGGCATGTGCCACCACAGCTGGTATTATGTTGTACTGGTGATTGAACCCATGGAACCTAGGTCTTCATTCATTCTAGGCAAGCACTCTACCAATTGAGCTAGATTTCTAGAGACGATAGTCCCAAGAGATGATAATCTTTAAAAATCAGTCTTTTCCTTTATTAAAATTATGCTCATTGAGGAAAATCTAAAACAATGTCGGACACTATCCCAAGCACTTTATTAGCTTTAGACTTCATTAGAGTTCACTAGAGCCCTATGAGATAGGTAATGGTATTTCCATTTCACACATGATGAACTTGAACCATAGAAAGAAATCTCCCAAGATTACATGCTCAGGGCTTTGGCTTCACTGTTATGCTCTCTGGCTCAAGAAATAAAAAGGAGGGCCATGGAAGTAGCTCAGTGAATAAATGCACTCATTCCCAAAGTCTCATGACCTGAGATCAGATCCCTGGTAGCCATGTAAGCCTTTTCATTTATTTATTTGGGTGGCCAGAAAAGGGCTATAGTTTATGGATATGAAAAACTAAGGCACATACACAACTCTTAAAACTTTAATTCATCTTTTAAAAGACAGATGTAGCAGCACAAACATCTGCAATCCTAACACTGCCTTACAGGGAGACAGGGAGACACCCTGTCTCAAGCAAGGTAGCAAGGCAAGGGCTGACCCTCTGAGTTCTACATGCATGTTGTGCTTGCACTCACATGAGCAGGCACACACACATCCTCATACACCAGAGATAGAGAGACAGACGGGAGGAAAACATTGTTTCTGGGACAACTTGGCCTGGTAACCTTTGGGAGTGGTTGTCCTTTAAGTTAAAAGGCTATGTGAGTGCCTGTGATAGGTAAGTGTGCATGCTGTGTCTTATCACCAGGTGTTAGGCTCATGAACATTTGATGTGCATCCAGATCACAAATGCATTCAGATCTCATGCCAAGCACTGATATTCTGTGTTAAGACCATTAAGTAGGAACTCTCAGCCATGACAAAACAAATAGGCTGTTTAATCAGATTTCAGACAATTCCATCATTTCTAATCCAATCAGACACAATTGGCTTTCTGTCCCCTGGAGTGCTGTCTTCTGGGAAAGGACACTGATGGAGCATGACATTTAGCTTCTTTGAACTCCAGTCCCCTCAGTCGCTAAAATGGGAATAATAACACTTGACTTACACTGACGTTAGAGGTTAGCAGAAGAGGATGAGAGAGTATCACAGACCCTTTTTGTCTAGCAGTGATGATGATCATCAAAATCATTATCCTTGCTGCTCAGAGACACAGGAATAGTACCACTTACGCCATGCCTCTGTTCCAAAGATATAACATTGCCATTTTTGTCATGTAGAACCTTTGCAGTTCTTAATTTGGGGCCAGGGGGAGGTATAGGACTTATATGACAATTTAACTGTGTTGCTTACAGCTATGGAAGACTGAGGTACATACAAAACTGCTAAATTTTAAAATTATTTTGAAAAGAAACTATTGAGCCAGGTATAGTGGTGTATGTCTTTAATTACAGAACTTGGGAGACAGGCAGGTAGATCTCTGAGTTCAGGGCCAGCCTGGTGTACAGAGCAAGTGCAGGACAGCTAGAACTACACAGAGAACCCCTGTCTTGAAAACCAAACCAAAACAACTACTTATTTTTGTGTATATGTGTTCATGTATGTGCATGTATGTGAGGAATATGTGTGTGAAGGCTATCCACATAGGTGTCTTCCTTAATTGCTATCCTTTGTCAATATTATTTTTAAAAAATATTTTAAAACAATTTTTTGAGACAGCATGTCTCACTAAACCTAAAGTTCACTCATTTGGTTAGACTGGCTGAACAGAGAACTCCAAGACTGTATTCATCTGTCTCCCCACCCTACCCACCATGAGTGGGGGTACAAACATTCATTGCTGCTCAGGTTTTCATTCTTTCATCCTTCCATCCTTCCAGCCCCGACAGTTAAATCTTTATAAGACAAATTTTGATTTCAAGATTTTCTCTTGTAGTTCAGAGTGATGAATGTCTGTAATACTAGCAGTGGGGAAGCTGAGGCAGGAATATCAGGAGTTCAAGGACATACTCAGCTTATAGAAAGTTGGAGGGTTAGCCTGGTTTACAAGAGACTCTGTCTCAAAAACAAACAACAAAGATTTCTTCTTGCGCAGGATATTTTCCAGGGAGCAAATGGCTAGATGATCATAGTCAAGCTGGACACAAGGAAAAGGAATCTCTGTTTAAGCATCATTATCTAAGGGTGTTGTGATCTCAGGATTTGGGTGGCTGAGGCAGGAGACTTGTGAGTTTCAGGCCAGTACCAGCTCCTTAGTAAGGTCTTGTTGCAAAAAACTGTCCTACTTAGGTCAGCTCATAGTGTACATGGGCTGAGAACAGACTCCTTAAAAAACGATGTAACACCTCATTTAAGAGGATCAGATAATTGTGTAAGTGCCTTAAAGTCAGACATTTGAATTACTTCTTAGAGTAAGGTTATGAAATACATTTTCAAAAAATCTATTCCTCACAGGGTTAATATTTTTCCCAATCAAATTTATGTGAAAGAAAAAGGTTAATCTTTGTTGTTAGTTTGACTAGATTTAGACAGGTCTGGGCAAGTCTGTGAGTGTGTTTCACAGATGACACCAAGGGGTGAAGAACCTCCATGAATGTAGGTGCTCCCACCCCATGGGATGGGATTCCATACTGAATTAAAAGCAAAACTCCTGAGCACAAGCTTCTCTTTCTCTCCTTTCTTTCCTCTTGCTTTCTCTCTCTCCCTCTGTCATCATCTCTCACTCTCTCATCTCCCCTCCTGTTTTCTCTCTCTTTACTCTCTTCCTTCTATGTCTCTCTTCTGTCTCTTCTCACTCGGCCTTCTCTCCTCTTTCTCCTCTCTTTTCCTCTCCTGACTCCTCTCTCATCTCTCTCCTCTCAGTCTATCTCCCGTGTCTCCTCTCTTCTCTCTCTTCTTTCTTTCTCACTCTCTCCTCTCTCCTCCCTCTCCTTTCTATTTCTGCTTTCACTTCTCTCTCTCTCTCCCTCCTCTCCTATAGATCTCATCTCTATCCCCTCTCTCTCCTCTGTCTCCTCCCTCTCTCATCTCATTTGCTCTCCTCTTTCTTCTCTCCTCTGTCTTCTCTCTCTTCCTCTCTGTCTCCATTGTCCCCTCTCTCCCCTCTCTCCTTTCTTTCTTCTTCCCCCCTCTCTCTTCTGTCTCCTCTCTCTCGGTCTGTATCCTGTGTCTCTGGCTCTGAATCCAGTATGCCTAGAGAGACCAAAAGGTGCCACTGGATCCCATGGAACTAGAGTTGCATAGGATTTTGTAAGCCACCTTGTAGGCCCTGGGAACTAAACCCCAGTCTGCAAGTGCTCTTAACCACTGAACTATATATTCAGTCTCAGATTTCTGATTTTATACTACACGTCCCTAATACTTTGTTTTTAAAGCTTACTGGGTATTTTTTATGATAATAATATAAGTATCTTTCATAAAATATCAAATCAGTTTTGGTGGGTCAGAGTTTGTTACTTTTATTTTTTTCAAGTTCAATTACCTATCTATCATCTTTCTCTTGTCTATCTATATATGTGAGTGTATGTTTGCATGTGTGTGTGCTCCACAGCACATATGTAGAGGTCAGATTATAACTTGAGTCAGTTCTCTCCTTCCACCGTGTGGGCCCCAGGATTGAACTCAAGCCATCAGCCTTTGTGGTAAGTAGCTTTAACCACTGAACCTTCCTGATAACCCCTTGTACCCACTTTTATTGTTCAGCACCAACCAAATTATCAGATGACCCAGTTGTTCCTCTTGGTTACGAGGAGCATAAGCATAACAGTAGTTTTCATATGTTAGCTGCATCAGAATCCACCAGACAGTTGGTTAAAACATGGACCAGTGTGTTTCTAATTGGGCAGGTCTGGGATAGGATCTACCATGCACACTGCTGGTCAATTCCCACATATTGCTACTGGACACCATACCTGGAGCTCCCCTGTGGCACAAAGAAAAGAAAAGAAAAAACACAAGCCAGCCAAACTCCAACAACAAAACTATTAGCAGGGGAATAGAAATCCAAGCTCAGGGCTGCCAATCAAAAGAGGAGGACAGACTTCACTGGTTCCACTTTGCCTGTGGCTAGTCTGTAGTTATTTTTGAGGTGGTGAACTTGATTTAACTGACTCTATTTAATAAGAACTTGTGCTACATATGGGTTGTGCCACATCTTATTAGGTATGTCCCTGGTTCTGAGAGTTTTCAATTAACTCCCATGTCCTCTGGAGCTGGAGGACAAATCTTGGATAGGCTCTCTGCACTGGGAGCTTCATAATTCGGGAGATGGCTGTGACCACTAGACTTGGATTCTCAGCACACCCTAAGGTGATGGCATTGAGGGTAGTTGTGACTTCTTGCTGGGAAGTGGCATGAGGGTGTTAGTAGAAGAGTCTCTTAGGGAAAACCGTCCTGCCTGGCCTCATAATCCATCAATCACATTTTTTTTTCTGGTGATAAAAGACACATAACATGTATCCTTTTAACAATTGTTGTTTGTTTTTTATTTTGTTGTTGTTTGTTAGTTTATGTTCAATACAGGATTTCTCTGTGTAGCCCTGACAGTCCTGGAACACTCTCTGTAGACAAGAGTGGCCTTGAACTCATAGAGATCCACCTGCTTCTTCCTCCTGGGTACTAGAACTAAAGTGTGTGCCACCATCTCCCAGCCCTTTTAACCATTTTTAAAAGCTGTACTGGTTTTATTTTAAGTGTATAGGTATTTTGTCTGAATGTATGTATATGCACCACATATTTAATTTCTTAAGGACTATTTTATGTAATGTGTTAATTATCTCTGCAAATATTGGTAATAGTGAGATTATAGAACATTCAATTAAATTTTGTAAAGCGTTTATTTTATGTGTATGAATGTTTTGCATGCATGTGTGTAGTGCCTACAGAAGCCAGAAGGGGCTCTAGATCCCCTGGAACTGGAGTTACAGGCTGTTAACTTATGAGCCATCTGACTATCCCCTTAACCATTTTAAGTGTACTTAACAGTTCAGTGGCATTAAGAACACTTAAGAGTACTGTAATCACTACAATCCAGGTCTAAAACTTTTCCATGATTCCCATACTGACATTTTATAATGACTATTACATATATTTCTGCTTCTGAGATGTAATTCACATGTTGCACAAATTGTCTATTTAAAGTGTACAATTCACCCATTTTAGTATTCTCACAGTTGTGCAACCATCCACACAGTTAACTTTAGAACATTTTATCACTCCAAAACAAAATCCTGTGCCCATTAGTCCACTCTCTCTAACTCCACCAGCCAATAGGGATTACTAACCTACTTTCTGTCTCTATGCATTTTCCTGTTGTGGACTTTTCAGAGATGGAGGTCATATAATAAATGTCCTTTTGTGACTGGCTTCTGTTGGTTACCATCCTATTTTCCAGGATCATCTGCATTATAGTATGAACCAACATTTGATTCCCTTTTAGCAGGATTCAAATATGAATTATCTTCCCCACATCCCCATCCAATAGAAACTTCCATGTCCACTTGATTGAGCAACCCATCCACCCAGGTTCCAAGCCAGTGAACAAGATATTTCTTTAGAATCCTCTATCTTGGAGTTGGAGAGATGGCTTAGTGGTTAAGAGCACTTGCTACTGTTCCAGAAGACTCAGGTTCCATTCCCAGCCTCGGTATGGTGGTGGCTTAAAATAGCCTCTAACTCCAGTTCCAGTGGTTCAGAGCCCTCTTCTGGCCTCCACAGATAATAAGCATCATGCACACAGTGCACATACATACACATATGAAAAATATGCTTACACATAAAAACAAATAAGTCTGAAAAAAGAATCCTCCCCCAGGAACAGATGGGAGGGGAGTGGGAGGAGAGGAGGCAGGGGGAACTGGATTGGAATGTAAAAAATAAATTATTAAAAAATAAAAAAATATCCTCCATTTTGGCTTCTTGCATTGACAGAATATACATGACCTGTGTCAGATGTACCTAAAAAATGGCCCTCAAGGACTGGGAGTGGTGGCACACAACCTTTGATTCCAGAACTTGGGAGGTAAAGGCAGGAAGATCCCTGTGAGTTGGAGGCCAGCCTGGTTTGCATAATGAATTCCAAGCCAGCCTGGGTCCCATGTGATAGTGAGATCCTGTCTCAAAAGAATAATAAAAAGGCCTTCAAATGGTCACTCCGTTTGCTCAGTGGAATGCCACCTCAATGCTGGCCTTTAATTTCTGTGTCCTCTTGCCACCTTTTCACTTTCCCGGAGACTCCCCTCCTCTGGTCCTGTGCCCCACAGAGCACAGAGTTCACAGGTGCCAAATAGGTGCTTGGAGACCTCTGTTGCTGTCCATTGCCTGCAGAGTCTTGTTCACACTCAGCTTGCACAGAGAATGCTTACACCTGACATCTGACTGCCTTCCTCTCCCTTCTGTACAAGGCAATCTGCTCGCCTAACAGCAGCCATTCTTCCGTGTTCTTTCTTCCCTTTCTTCCCTAGAATGGTGGAACACTGCACAGCCTAGAGACATAGCTCCAATGTAACCTGGCCTGTGATGGGGCTCCGAAACTTAACTACTAAGGTCCAAGAGGGGAAAATAACCCATTTGTGCAGGCCAATTTCTATCTTTCAATCTTCAATACTGATCATTAAGATCAAACAATCCTTCAGTTTAGCAGTGCCCACCTAAAATAATTGGCCTGCTGCCTGCACAAGCCTTTAATCAAGTGGTTTACAACCTGTGGGTCACAACACTTTCACAGGGGTTTCCTAGCACCATTGGAAAACACAGGTATTTACATTATGATAAATAATAGTAGCAGTACAGTTATGAAGTAGCAGAGAAATAATTTTATGGCTGGAGGGGTCACCAAACATGAGGAACTATGTTAAAGGGTCACAGCAGTAGGAAGGTTGAGAACCACTGCATCCCACACGGAGGCAGAGGCAAGTGGATCTCTGTAAGATAAAGGCCAGCTTGATCTATATAATGAGTTCTAAATCAGCTAGGGCTACATAGTGAGACCGCGCTAGAAAAAAAATCCCATGTTCCCATGCTGAATATCAACATTTTTCACCAAAGACCATAATGTGTGGTGCTTCCAGAATTTCTTCTAGTTATGCTTTGATTTGCATCTTCATTGCAAAAATATTCTTTGTTAGCATTTCTTAGCATGGGCAGTAGCTTGAGTATGTATCACTATGCGCAGCTTTTTATGCCGGTTCTAAGAATTGAACACAGGTCTTCATGCATGCATAACAAGTGCTTTACTGACTATCTTCCCAGCTCCTTCTTTTGTCCTCCCTAGAGAAAAATTGCTATAACTAATAGTTTTTGAAATTGATTACTCAGCTATCTTTAGAACTTTTATTAATTTTTTTATTTGTGTGTGTGCATGTGTGAAATATGCATGTGCACATGTGTGACAATACATATATAGATCAGAGGATAAATTTTGGGAGTTGGGGTTTCTCCTTCCATCATGTGGGTCCTGGGGATCAAACACAGTCCATCAGGCTTATAGGCCCTTATCTATTAAACTAATCTTACTGGCCTCCATTCTTTAGATTTTAAAACAAGAATGCCTGTTGTGGTTTTATAGGTGTATAAAAGGGCATATGGTATCTTTTCACTGCTTCCTTAGGTGGGGGGGGGTCTAGGGAAACTTCTGAAGGAAATTGTGATTTAGCAATGCCTTCAAAAATCTGCTCTCATTTGATAGTTTCTACCTCTCTGCAGATCAGGTAAACTCTGTTCTCTGGGATTCGTTGGAAAGGATTCACAGGCAATGAGAAAGCAAAAGTGGCTCCTTCCAAGATGGGTCTCAAGCCTGCTCAACACAATGGAGAAAATGTTCATTCTATGGCTTTTGACCGTGACACGCATTACCTTTAACCCAGTGTACACATGATGTGAAGGAAAAATAGAAAAGACTCAAATTCATGGCCACTAGACCTTGCTCACTTGATAAAGTGGCTATTTACTGGCATTCACCATTGTGAAGTTTCTGGTTTCCCATGTTGTGGGTATGAAGACATACATGAAGGGGCAAATAATTTGAGGATATACAAATGCCCTTCCACTTAAACCCAGTAATTTGGGGATTTTAGTCAGATTGTGCTTACTCCAACTATTACGGCAGTCTTTGGTTTTCTCTTTTATTTATGTACATATATGTGAACCTGTACACCACTTGCTTGTAGGAGCCAGAGTTAGGCAGAAGATGGCATTGGAGCCTCTGGAGCTAGAATTGTTTACAGATGATTGGGAGTCACTATCTGGGTGCTGTAAACTGAACCTGGGTCCTTTGAGAAAGGAGCAAAAGCTCTTAACTGCTGAATCACCTCTCTAGTCCCCTGTTTTGTTTTTGAGGCAGTATCTCATACTATGGCTCAGGATGGTCTGGAACTCACTATGTAGTCTATACTGGCCTCAAACATATGGCAAGCCTTCTGCTTAAGTCTCTCTAGAGTGCTGGGATTACAGATATGAACTATCACATCTGTCCTGTCCTGGTATTCTAATGCTTTCCTCCCCCATCTTCATTTCTTTTTCATTTATTAATTGGAATCTCTTTGGAAGGATGGCTTATTCCCTTCTTGTTGATTTATTTAATTATTTAGTTATTTTATTATGTATATGTGTGTGTAGTTGAGTGTATGTATGTGTACCATGTGCATGCAGGTGCCCATGGAGGCCAGAGGACATCAGATCCCCTGGAACCAGAGTTCCAAGTGATTGAGACTCACATGGTATGGGTGCTAGGAACTGAACTCAGGTCCTCTGGAAGAGTGGCAAGCCATCTCTCCAGTGCCTAAATATATTTTCTGTGTAGTTTGAGCTGTTCCAGCTTTGGCCTTTAGGGCATCTTTCTTTCTTTCTTTCTTTCTTTCTTTCTTTCTTTCTTTCTTTCTTTCTTTTCCTTCCTTCCTTCCTTCCTTCCTTCCTTTCTTTTTCTTTATTTTTCCTTAAGCATGTCTTTACTTTCCAGCACTGGGAGATTTGTACTCTATAAAGCTCACCAAGAGTACTATATAATGATTGTCTTTTGTAAAAGCACTCAGCATGCAATTTATAATAATGTAAAGATGATATTAAAGGTTATCTAAGCAAAGTATCATTCATTACTTGTAAATTACAGATGTCAAGCCCAAGCACAGGGAAAGAGCAAATATGACAGGTTGTAAGTGCTGGAGAAGCAAAGGCTCAAGTACCTTCAATTTTTATCCCAAATGTTGCTACCACTGAGCAACACAGTGGTGCCTTTTTAATCATGTGATGCCATTTTAATGTGACAAGTCAGATACTTTGCATTTTCAAACTTATTATCAATTCTGGTAGAAATGGGAGTTCAGTGGCACAAAGAAGTGGTATTAAATACAATTGTATTTCTTTAGAAATACTCAAGAAACGAATTAACATAATTTGGAATACATTTGAAATCTTGTATTAGCTATTCTGTTTAAAGGATCCACTTGTGGGAAGGAGGAAGGGTGTGGAATCATACTTGTATTCATGTCAGCAGCTGGACTGGAATCTTGACGTTCACTTCTCTTGTGCTGGTCAGCAAAAGCTTCTCAAGGGAAAATGAAAGGACAATAGAAATGATTCAGAAGGATAGAACAATAAGTGGGAAAAAGGAATGTTCATTCGTAATTTAGAGAAACTGAAGTTGAAAAGTTCTTGAGTTTTGAATAGACTCCACAGTTGGTTTAATTAAGACATTAAAGTCAGGGCACACCTCAAGAACTTTTTTTAAAATTAAGTCTTGCTAACAGTCTTTCTTTTGTGATAAAATGCCAACAGTCTTTCTTTTGTGATAAAATGCCAAGTTTGTCATTGCAGGAAGTACTCTCAGACAGAGGAATAAGGATGCAGGTCTTCAGATCAAGAAAGAAAAGTAGGAAGAAAGAAAGAAAGAACTGAAAGAAAGAAAGGTAGGTAGGCAGGCTGGGTTGAACCTCAGTTGTCCAGCACTTGCCTACTTGCTGGGTTCAAGTCTCAGCACCAGAAAAATAAAGCATCCTTGAGACAGACTGCAGCAATGTACGTTATATTGGCAAAATGGGCCTGGGCTGTTTGAACTTACCGAGAAGCTAGCTCAGAAACTGGGGTTTCCCCACCCCCATTTGAGACTCAAACATGTTTGTTTCAGTGTCCTCCAAGGCTCCTTTTCTGGAGATGGGCTGGTTCTCCTAAGTTTTTGTTAGGAAGGAGACTATAGAAAAACAGCTCAAGAGTAAAACCACTGTGTCCTTGAGAATAGCTAGAAGGTGAACCATTTCCTACAGATGTCACTGTTGTTTATCCCATGATATAAAAGTGTCCACTGTGGGAAAGAGAAGCCAGAAACTCCAGTGACTTTCTCCACTTTTCCAGTCAGTTTCTGTAAATGTTGTGTGCACTTATTTGATGATAGTTTTGCTATCTCTTGCTATTAATTCTTTTATTTTGGCTTGTTATATACTTAAACTCATTCTATAAACTGAAGGTATGGCTATCACAGATCATTCTCCGGGCTAAACAAAACACAGACCAAGACTCAAAACTTCAAGGGTCCTATCTTTATCCTTATGAGGTTGGCAAAGCATTTCAATTAGAAGGCTAAGATTAAGACTAAGTAGTGATTAAAAGAATCCCTTTCTCCCGGAAGTCCTGTGCTGGTTGCTGCTTTAGGAGCACCGGACTCTGTGATGTTCAGGTAAATCTGGTAGGTTTCATCAATACTGTTCAATGACAATATTTCTTTTAACATTTTTATTTGTATGGGTGTTTTGCTTCTTTACATACCACATGTGTGCAGTGCCCATAGAGGCCAAAAGAAGACAGACATCACATCCCCTGGAACTGGAGTTACAAATGGTTGTGATCCACCATGGGTATACTGGGCATTGAACCCTGGTTCTCTGGAAGAGCAAAGAGAGCTGTTAATGATTTTTGGCTCATCACTCTGAAAATGCATGGGTCAGCAACCACAAATCTTCAGCACCCCAGGTGCCAAGCCACCACAAATCTAGCTCAGCTATTTCCATATTGAACACATGCCCAGCCATTTTCCGGAGTCTGAATGTCTTTGAGAGAGAATTAGGATGGCCTAATGATTTGGGGCATGGCCAAGAGAGCCACTTTTGGAATTGGGCAGATCTCCTACAAGTTCTTGTTGAGCTTAGGGGAGAATGGTTTTAGTAACAGTGAGTTAAGTCAGGCTCTCAGTCTCACTCAGTGTCAACTACAAGATCATAAGGTTTCATTGTCTTGATTACACCAAGGCATCTAATGAGCAGGACAGCTGTGTGGATGAGCCTCTGTCTCTTGAGTAGTCTAGGTTGCTGTGACACACATGGACAGTAACTAGAGAGGGATTGTGCTGTTATCATCCCTTCTTCTTCGTCTCTAGGATCATGCTATGTGTCCCAGGCTAGTCCTTAAGTCAGAATTCGTCAAACTCATGATCTTAGCCTCAGCCTTATGGATGTTTTTTTTTTTTTTTCCTCCCAGAACACGTTTCCACTGAAATGCTAGGCTACAGCCAATGTACAAATGATGTCCCACTTTTATTTGTCACTTTGGGATTTACTAGATCCCAGCCTCCACTTGCAGGGGCCAATGATCTAATTTTTCTGTCGTCTATTTTGTCTCTAGTCTAGCTCACTATCTCTTCCTACCACCAGATGGTGGAACGTGGAAAGGAAATAACAGGTTAGTAAATGAGTGTGGTTGCAGGCAAGTCTCTATGGCTGAAAGGTGTGGGGGGGGAATGTTCCCCCTCCCCAAAAGGAGCTTGAGATTGCCCAGGAATTCCTGTGAATTTCCTATTTCATTTTAGCGTCCAATAAATAGTTGGCTATCTAGGTTTGAGGTCAAAATGGCACAAAATGTCTGATGGAAAACGAACCAAGCTTTGTCTCTGGACCTCGAAAAATTCCTAGGCAGTAGAAGCCCACACCTGGTCCAGGCAACACTGGGTCAGGTGTAAGGAGGGTCCAATCCTGTGAGAGGCGGTGCCCAGCAGCACACCTGCCCAGCAGTCTTGCTGCGTCCCTCTTTGGGCTTCTCAAGCCCACCACCTGCCTCTCTCCAAACTCGCACCTGGCCTGCCAGCGTCCCCGAGCTGCAGGGAAAGGCCCCTTGCTAGAAGCCTTGTTCCCAATGCTGTTACCTGTTGTTAATAACCAAGCAGGTGTCTGGCTCTTCTTCCCCTCCCCCAGCCCTCTTCCCTGGGTTCCGCCTTCAGATCCACCTTTTTCCACGTGCCCCTCAACTCCGACGCCCCCACCCTCAAAGACCCCCTAAATCTCCTCGGGCCTCGAGGAGTCTCGCGGCATTTCCCGGGGTGTGAGTCTAGCATTGGAAGGTGGGGGAAACAGTGGTGGAGCTCGGGCTGGGGCAGAGCGGCCAGTGAGGGGGGCGGCCGAGTCCCGCCTCCGAGGACGCGCCCCGGAGTCAGGCCCAAGCTGCTCGGGCCCCGCCCCTCGGCCCCGCCCCCGCCTGGCGGCCGCGCCTCTCTAGAAGGCGGAGCTGCAGAGCCTCGCAGCGGCGAGGAGGAGGGGAGAGCAGGCTCCAAGGCGGCTGCCTTGCGCTGGGCTGGGCGGTGCTTTTTTTTTTTTTTTTTTTTCTTTCTTTTTCGCAATTTCCACTCTCTGAGAGCAGGAAACCCGGAGCAGCCGGGCGCAGCGGGGCCGCGATGCAGCAGCAGCAGCAGCAGGAGTCGCCCCAGGGCAGCAGCGGCAGCGGCAGCAGAGGCAGCAGCGGGCAGCGCTGAGCTGCCACCACCGCTACTGAGGAAGAAGCCGGCCCAGCTGCAGCCGCGTCCCAACGCCCGCGCCCTCGATCCCCGCGCCGCGACCTCGGCGCTCCGAACCCCACGCCCGGTTCCGCCAACTTTCACGCTGCTTCGGCGGCTCCGCCCGGCTTGGCGCCAATGGGTGAGTGTAGGGGCCGCTCACCCCTGTGTAGGGTCGGCGCGCCCATCCCGGGACCGCGGACCCGGGGAGGGCGCCTGGGAGCAGGGCCGGCAGAGTGACATCGCGCTGGGCACCTTCCTTTGCCTTGCTCACCCCGATTCACTCTCACTTGCTTTAGTGTCCCTGCGGATCCCGCGCGCACGGATAGGAACTCGAGGGGGCCTGAGCAGAGAATAGCGGGGGCTGGCTTTGGGGCGGCTTGGGTTGAGGGATGTAGGGGGTGTGGTTGGCTTTTTCGGGTGGGCGGGGAGAGTTTTGTCTTTGCCATTTTTCTTACCTAAGCGTACCCTCCTCTGCTCTGCGGACGCGGGTACCTGGATTTGGTGGGTTCTGGCCCTGTGCAGGGCTCTTGGGGTTCTTGGTGCCTGTCTGGCCCAGGCTGAGAAGAACCTAGAATCTCGGGGTCTTTGGGGGAGGGTTAGATTGCCCTGATTGCCGGCTGCTGTGATGGGAGGTTAGGAAACGCCCCAGTACCGGGCCTGTTGGGCTGGCTGTCCCAAGGTCCTGAGCTCTTCCTGCAGCCCCCATTTGTGTTTTTAGCTCTCGCTCTCTCTGCCTGTCTTCCTCCCAGTCTGGCCCCTCTCCACTCTGTGGTCCTCAAAGGCTACTTCTCATATCCTCCTCTAAGTCTGCAGGGTCGAGAACTGGAAATGGAGAGCCAGGTTTTGATTTACCTAGAAAACATAATTTCCGTGTAGGCAGCTAACATTAGGTCTTCTGGGTCCCATTTATTATAGTCCTGACAGTGTGGGAACCACCTTACTGTCTAGAAGAGCGACACTTTATTGAGCAAAGGACTTATGATTGTCTGGTCTCTATTAAATGTTTGGTTTACCCAAGTCTTGCTGATGGCCAGCCTCTGCTATTTGTGCCTCTAGCAGATTATTTTTGGGTGTTTCTAGGCCAAGCATAGCAGTCTGCACACAATAATAAATCATAAAGTGAGACTTTTCTGTGTTCAGGTAATAGGCTCTTGGTATACCACCCAGAAAGGGTGGGCAGGAGTCACAGGATGCTCATGAATACACACACACTGGTGGAGAGGTCTAACCCAGTAATTTGTTGATCAGTGAAGTTCAAATGCCATTTGTGATTGTTTACCAAAATGCCTTTCCCTTCCCCAGTGTGGTAGTAATCTTGTGACCTCTCAACTTGTGTCACTTTTTTCACAGTGCCCTTTTCTGATGATCACACCACTCCTGGTCTAAATGAGTCCCTTTCTCATCTGACACTTTTTTTCCCCACAGCAGTATTACCTATTCTAGTGTGTTTAATATTTATCTCTCCACCTGGGCTCAGTAACCATTGGGACAGCATTGTGTTGTATGGTGCTGCTCACAATGGTTTTTCTTTGGTGTCTTGGTACATATCAGGCTCTAAATCAGTATGAATGGATGGGTGCATGGATGGCATGCAACCCTCCTACTCCATGGAAGACACAATATTTAATTCACACTCATGTTTGCTTTGCCTTAGTTAAGGCCATTGAATTCACTGGCGAAAGTAAATACTTTAAAATCCTTATAGGTCACTTTAGATATGCGCTGCTTTCTCCTGAGGTGATAAGAAATGTTGTTGGGATCACCTGTCATTTGGGATGGGTTACTGAGTGAGTTAGATAAAAAAGAACTTGTCAGTTTGAATGGGCAGGCTGTGCTTTGTAGATCTCAGTGGAAAGAGGATAGAGTCTCCTTTAAGAAGCAGCAAACCTGTTTATTGTTGAGATCTAAACTGTTTGCATTCTTTAGACTCTCAACAAAATGAGAGTGCTTCTGCAATTTATAGCCCTTTCCAGTGTCATTTTAAAATTGTAACCATTATGCAGCAATCAATTATTATTTATTTCAGTTCATACATAGAGGCAGCAAGAGTAAAATGAATGCCATTTAATTCATTATAATGTGCCTAAGTGGGATTTAAGGTGTTTGTAGTAGTTTGTGGGTAAAAATCACCCACTGTTTTCTAAAGAGTCCTTAGTGGTGTATTTGCAGTGAAGTGCAGATATTTAATAGTTTATTCTATTTGTTTACTAATAGAAAGAACTAGGTGCTAGGGTTCTGTGTGAGAGGGCATGAGGACACACACACACACACTCCAAATCTCTCTGGTTTTCAGAAGATTTATCTCATTTGCCAATTTGATATTCTTGCTTAGTTTGATGGTAATTTTTTGTGGTGATGACGAAGATAACCAAATCATATGATATAGTCCTTGATCTGAATGCTAACTGAAAGTCACGAAATCCCTAACCCTGAAATGAAGTTGACTAGCTGTGCAGTGGTCTCTTACAAAACACTATGAACCTCCTGGGAAGGCCCTTTGGTGCCAGACACAGGGAAAGCCTCTTATAATTAGAGCAGTGCAAGTACTGTGACCCAAATCAGGGAGTAGTGAAGGGTTTGCAAGCCAAGCAAATGACTTCTGTTGAAGGATTTCCAGAGTAAAAACACAGTTTGGGCAGCTTGGGGCAATGCTGTAGTCAGTGGTAGACTATGCTGAATGAAAGCTAAAATGGATACAATGCAATGCCTTTAAATAAGTCTTGACTTAAACATGAAAGAAAGGGCTCATTCCCTGATTTTTCATAACCTATGGCCAGAGCAGAAGCCATGGTCTTGCTGCTTGCACAAACCATGGTAGTTTCCTACTCTACTCCTCCAGTTAATAATGTAATTTCTTGAAATATGCTATCTGCAGCGATAACTATTTGTTCGTCTATCCATCCATCGCATTATATATTTATCTCCTGATTTGTGACAGGAAATGTTATGTTTACACCGGCCCACTTAAACTTCTCATCCAGTGGAGGATGTGAGTGCAAGGGTTGTAGCAGCGTGTAAGTAGAAGCTATAGTAAGGGTCCTGAAGGATGAGAAGAGGAATCTGGTGTAGGCTGGGAAACTGGAGAGGATGATGTTTTTGAGGAGACTGTGAGTCACCTACCCTCCCTGGGAACACACCTGGGATTCACCAAGCTGAGTTTTATTCTCCTTGTACACCATGAGGACTGTGGGGCCTCTGAGCTAGAGGATGTGAGAGAGGCTGTCTTAGGGGCTGTGTGCCTGTGTCAGGTGGTTTGGGGAGCATTTAAAGGAGCCAAAAGTTGCTCTGGCTTGGATGCTGCCAGGTCTACTTCTGGGATTGAACATATTAATGAATGTTCTCTAGAAGAGGGAAAATGGAGCCAGGCAAAATCTGGGTTTGGTGTAAAAGCATCAGACACTCAACATTAGCAAGATGGGGGTGGGGGTGGCGGTAGGGGATGTCTGCTCATATTTATGGTTTGGCTAAAGTTCATGTTTTGTCTGTGTTCAAACATGATTATGGGGTGGTTTTGTTTGTGTCTTGTCCTGGTCTAATCACAAACTGGCCTTGCCTGATGTTGCTTCTCTAAGGGATTGTTGCTCCTGAACAGTATACTCAGACTGTGCGCACCCAGCCAGTTTCCCAATAGTAGGATCCATTTTCCTGTTTCTCAAAGTTGACTGGAGGTGGGTGAGGAGCAAGGATATCTGGGGGGGGGTGTTCCGTGACTACTATTTTAATATCATCTAGCTTTTGGGCTTTTTGTTCAATATTGAGAAAAATGAACAACTAGAAAGCTATACCAGGAAAATATATAGAATATTCTAGTGCAGGCTGCTGAGAACAAAGAGATCAGGTGCTATGTGAGAAAGAACCAGCACTGGAAAATACAGAATCCTTACAGTATTGGAGGGGAGCTACTGACAGTGGCTTTAAGAGGGCAGTACTTTGGGATCACTTGAGAGACAGAAATTCTTCATTAGTATCCCAACAGACCTACAAAATCAGGAACTCTGGACAATGGGGTCCAGCAATCAGCATTTGAATAAGTCCTCTAGGATGTTCTCCTTTTAATTTTTCATGCACTATGCACATACACCATTAGTGCTCATGGAGGTTAGAGGACAACTTGTGGGAACTGGTTCGCTCATTCTATCTTGTAGGTACCAGGGATGGAACTCAGGTGGTCATAGTTGCCAGCAAGTTCCTTTACATGCTAAACTATCTGGTTCTGATGCATGATCAAGTATGCAAGCTGCTTGCCTTTTAGATGATACTCCTGGCTATTTGGAGTGCTCGAGGTACCATGTTCCTAACAGGATTTTTTCTGGGTATTAGACTGTACACATCTGGGCTGCTGGTAAGCAACATTATTCTTCCCACCATACTTGTACTAAGTATGCCTTTTCCTGGTTTCTTCTGGATCATTGGACCTTCATAATTAATTACTTTCTTCCTCCTTGAAGATTCTATCTTTGGTTTTAAGCTTTAGAGTTTCAGTAGTCATATGTAAACCTTTGGGTATGTCCCCCATTTTTGTGTATTGAAAACTCAATCTCTCCATTAATGTTAATGCTATTTGGGGTTGGAGCCTTTGGGAGGCAAGAAGGGTTGGATGAAGTAATGGCAGTAAGCCTCCATGTTGGAATTAGTAGTTTTATAGGAACAGAAAGAAACCTGTTTCGATGTCCTCCACTGTGGTATGAAGCCACAAAGCAGCCCTTACTAGGAGCCAGGCAAACACCAATGCCATGTTTTTGGACTTTAAAAGAGCAAGCCAAGTTAACTTCTCTTTAGAAATTACCCATCCCAGGGTATTTGGTTACAGCAATGGAAAACAAAAGTCGGATACCACCTTTAAAATTCCACTTTGCATTTATTGTTTTCATCTTTGCTCAAGAAACTGCTGTTTCTTAAGACAGTTTCTCCTCACACCTGTACTTTTCACCATAGAGCCTGTACCTTTGAGGATGACTGTCTGTGGCATTGTCCTGACAGTGTTCTTGAATCCATTCATGTCATGGTAACTCATGAACAGTCTATCTCCTGTTCACAAAACACACAAACACAGTCCTCAGAATCTTTGAATTGACTTTTGAGTCTGTGAAGATTGGAACCCCTTTATTTGGCCTTTTAGACACTGTAGTTACTCACTCCCAATTTCCCCTACTACTTTTGTCATCTCTAGTTGAGCCCTGAGTGTCTTTAGAATGGGCCCCATGTGCTTGCCCTCTGGCAAATGCCTTAGAACAGTGATTCTCAACCTATGGGTAATGACCCTCTTGGGGTCACATATCAGATATCCTGTATTATGATTTAATTTACATATTTACATTATGATTTATAACTGTAGCAAAATTATAGTTATGAAGTAGCAATGAAATAGTTTTATGGACAGTTGAGAACCACTGCCGTAGAAAATCTTCTGAAGCTTGGTAGCCACTTCAGACCTTCTCTTTCCACACACATTCAGTCTTGTGAGTCTTGGCCCATGTAGCTCCCTCCTTGAGAGTGCATGTAATTCTTGTATGCTTTGTAGTTGTCCTGCATGAGTTTCCTCTTGCTGCTATAACAGATTACTACAAAGCTAGTGGCTTAAAACGGCAGGACTCAAAGTTCAAAATGAGTTTTATAGTGTCAGTATCAAAGTATGGAAAGGATTTCTGTTCCTCTTGTCCAGCTTCTATTGCCTCTTGCATTGCCTTGGTTCATAGCTATGTCTTTCCCACCTTCGCTTTCCTATTGCCACGCCTGTCTTATCCTGACACCAACCTATTATAAAAACTGTTATTTATTGAATCAGGAGCCCTTCCTCTTCTCAAGTGCTTTAACTTAATGAGTCACAGGTTCTGAGGATTAGGACATGGAGATTTTTGAGGAGCCCATATGTAGCCTCCAAACCTCTCATTCTTCTTGTGAAGACTGTTCCAAAGATTACTGTACAATACTTCATCTTTTATGAAGTCTGTCATTCCCAACTGGGTCCCCCCTCTCCACCCACAGCCTGGCTCCACAGCCCTGGCTCATTGCCTGGCATACAGCAAGAGCCATATGCTAATGAATGACTGAGTAACCCTTCCACCCAAGTGTGGTTACTACTTGTAATTCCCGAGAATGTGGACTGCAGCTCTGTGTGTGTGTAGCTCTATAACCCCCCCCCCACCCCGGGCTATTGCAATAGCTCCTGGTGACCTAAAGAGTAACACCTTATGTGTCACATGGCTTCAATGAAGAACTACAAGTTTCAAGATAGAAAATTCTCCCTGGCTCTGGTTCTCATTTCTCTGGGATTGAAATGCTGGATGGTTCTATCCTGTCATGGCCTATTCCACTTGCTGATGAGGCTGAGGATCACAGAGGTATAGTGTGTGGCCTTCTAGCAGCAACTGATGACTCCAGTACTGAGGAAACAGCCACGCCCAACTTCTAGGTTCTCTGTTAAGCTCTCACTTTAGTGGTTCTTATTCTAACCTCTTTCCCAGGAAAGGGGTGTGTGTGTGTGTGTGTGTGTGTGTGTGTGTGTGTGTGTGTGTGTGTGTGCACGCGCGCGCGTGCGCGTGCTCAAATGTATGTATGTATGCATTTATTTATTTATGGTGCTGGGGATTAAACAAGGGCTCTACCACTGAGCTACACCCCTAACTTACTTTTTGAGACAAAGTTTCACTATGCAGTCCAGGCTGGCTTGGAACTTGTTATTTTGGTGCTGGGTTTGCAGGCATGTACAAACACCTGGGTTCCAGTATGTTTTTAAAGACAACTTTATTGAGATATACCATGGAGTTTCCTGGTGTTTGATATATTACATGACTAATTTTTAAATTTGTGGTAAATGTATATAAGGAACTCTACTATTTTATGTTTGCAAATTGGTAATATAAAAGCATTTTCACGGTGCTCTGCAAACATCACCAATACCTAGCTTTAAAACTCTTTCAAAGTTCCTCCTCCGTAGTACTTTTCTAAAGTGAAGCTCAGAGTCCTGTCATGTAGGGGCTCCTGGACCTGCTAGGTATTTTAGAGAAAACTTGAAAGCCCAAGGCACCCAGTTACCCAGTTGAGATTTCTTAAGGAATACAAGAAAAGAAAGCATGATTTTGTTGTTTTGAAAATGCTTTGACCCTTGTTTCCTCTGGGAGACAGTTCATTTTGCTCATCCTCTATGTACCTTCCCTACTTATGTCCCTGTCACCCCAGGGCAGACATTTGGCTGTATTTTGACATCTGGAAACAGTTGGCATGACTTGCTTGGGTAGTAGCTTCCTTGAGAATCACTGGAATTTATTGAGAATGTCTGAATCCTTGAAGAAAACACTACAATGCCTAACTGATACCTAGATTTCACGACAGTTTCTTCCCTTAAATTCCTTCCCATAGCAATCACTGGGTCACTGGTTGATGATGAACACTTGTTTTCCAACTTGATCCCCATGTTCTGTGGACACTTACATCTTTTGGGTAGGTCTGTCTTTTTCATTAGGGGATACTTAAACTGAACAGACTGTATCTGGTGGCCTTTACCTCAGTGATAAACCATGCTTATATTTAGCTTCAGGAGGAAAGAAAAAACTGTAATAATAAAACTCATGCTACTTGTTGAGTATTGAGTTGGCAAGCAAAGGTCTTTGCTTATTTTTCCCTTCCAGTGGCCAGGAAAGTGGTGGGGCCACCCCAGGAGGTTAGTCCGTACCCAGGTGCAGGGACAGAAAGGCAAGATGAAGTATAGTTTCACTTACTACTCCCCCCTCATCTTGGATTACATACTATAAATATTTTGATGCTCATTAATCATACATTTTGCATAGCAAATTTAGGTCGGTAAGTACTGTAGAACAGTATGTATAGACAATTTAAATTACCATCTCCTTAAACTTTGAGCCCTCTACAGAATGATTATCAGCACAGCCAGGGCTACACAGAGAAGTCCTGTCTCAGAAATCAAGCAAGCAAACAACCAACCAAAATCTCCCCAAGTCTCCCTAACACAAACCAACAAAGAAACCACCAACAACAAATAGAACCCTTCAGCACCTTATCAGTTGTGGCATGTAAACATAAACACTTGTGTTCTTTCTGTTTTTTTTTTTCTGGACTGTTCTACACTATAGTTCTGGTGCTCTGGGGCTATAGCAGTTTTATCCATCACCTGCCACATCCCTGTACACTTGTAATTAGCTTGGTGTCCTGTCTAATTATTCCAGTTAGTTCTTTGATTATGTGTTTTGACATCCCAAAGCAGTTGGTGTTGAGTTGCTTGAGGAGTAGCTTTCTTGGGAAATCACTGGGATTTGGACAAGATCAGGAAAGGCCTGCTTTGCCTTGTTGTTTCCTCTCCTTGGCCAGCTTCTTTATGGATCTCCATATTCTTCACCAGATAGTTTTGGAAGTTGCCTCTGCTTCAGCATTTTACAGACTGGCTGCTCAGTTATATTCATTTGACTTGAAAGGATTTGCAAATGAAGTTTGCTTTTCTCCTACTTTGGTCATTAAAATGAAACAAAATCACCTTTTAAAACTATCAAAATGGGATGGTTAAACTGCTTAACTAGCTCCTTTGTCCTCAGTGAACCACTGTAGTGTTTTGAGAGGTCTCACTGGAATGCCCACACTGGTCTTGGCATTCTAGGGCTCAAGGGATACCCCTGCCCTAGCATTCTGAGTGACTTGGACCACAGTTACTAGGCTGACTGCAATAAATTATTTCATGGAGAACAGGTGGGAATGCAGCTACAGCCCATCAATGAATTCAGTTGGATGCCTAAAGCAGGTTGTGTTGAGTGTTTGTTAATTGATGGAGGGTTGGAGCTATTTTGATCATCAGAAAACAACCTGAGGAAAGTCAAATATTTTTGGAGCATCCTGGGAAGTGGGGTTGGGAAGGTGGGAATTGTCACCAATTAAGAAATTGAGAGGGAGGAGCAGCTCCCACAATGCTAACCTGCTTGCTTGGATCTGCAGGTGCTTGCTTGAGAAATTTCAAAATTATTATTTTGTTTTGAGATGATCTCTCATGTAGCTCAGGCTGGGTTTGAACTCACCCTGTAATTGAAAATGACCTTAAATTCTGGATCCTTTTGCATCTACTTTCCAAGTACTGGGATTGCAGATGTGCACCACAACACAGCTTCAAACTTAAAAAAAAAAAATTTAATTTTATTTTATGTGTTTGTGGACCACTCATATATCTGCAGTCTGCAGTGGCCAGAAGACTGCATCTGATCCCTTGGAACTGGAGTTACAGGTGGTTGTGAGCTATGTGGGTGCTGGGGAATTTAACCTGGGTCCTCAAAAAGAGCAACCAGTGCTCTTAGCTGCTGAGCCATCTCTCCAGCCCAACTTAATATTATTTTCAAAGATAGATTTTGGAATAGATTACATATCCACAATATTCAGAATTCTAAAGGCAAAAATATGCAAACATTTAAAGGCCTTTTTTTTGGGTGTGGTGGTGTGAATTTAGTTTGAGGAGAAGCTTAGTACATGAGACACTTAAGAAAACAAGAAAGAAAGACTTTCCTATTCCTGAGTTCCAGTATGTTGTGACCCTTCTCATAGGCTGTTGGTATTTTGTTCCTGGAGTTTCCTTTCACAGGAGAATTTGTTAGTAGTTACGTCCATTTCATCCTCATTTTTTTAATGTCATAATTGATGAATGATGAGCACATTCCTATTCCATTGTGGTTTTTTTCCCTGGGGATGTGCTTTACAATTCTTAGTGCTCATTCATTCATTCCTACATTCATTCAGTCATTCATCTTTGCGTCGGTAGGGATGGAACCCAGGACATTGCATGTGCTGCACAAGTACTCTGTTAGTCAGCTGCACTCCTAGCTTCCTCACCCTATTTCACAGGACAGTGTGACTATTGAAAAATTTCTCTTAGGGACTATTATAATCTGAAGTTTTAACTGGTCTGTGTTCTTAGGTGATAGGATCTTCATCCTGATTCTTAGCCGGCTTTGGTTTTTAGCTAAGAACTATCTTTCATCTTTTACCAGGACTGAGTGTGTGTGTGTGTGTGTGTGTGTGTGTGTGTGTGTGTACACCCAGAGCCCACTAATCTGTAAAACAGGATATTTATTCTCGGTTACAGGGTACTTTCATGCAAGCTAAGGATATCTGCTGAAGGAGAGCCTGGAGCCGAGGTTAGGCCTACTAGTAGGCTGTCTCTCTATACATATTGTAGTTTTCATGTGCACATGTGGTTTGTTCTCAGTTCCAAATTTCTGCCTGTGAACTCTGAGCCCACTAGAGTCTGAATGCATTCCTACACATAGGTGGCTGCTCCTCAGCCACATGGAGACAGGGAGGGAGGTACCTAGTTCTAATCCTCTTATAAAGTTTACTTGGTAGCAGACATGTGCCAGCATACATTGAGGGCCCTGAAGAGCGTACCTGGTGTGATGGGGTGCTTGTGGGGCTGTCCTTGGGGCAGGCATAGTGAGGTTTACAAGCCATAAGATGGAATATCTGGGAGTGCCATGTGTTTATTTGTCCTGTCTTTTTCTTAACAAAGGGGCTAATGAGGAGAGGCAGTGTGCCCTCTCCTGTGATGTGACCATCAAGAGGGTCATGTTACTGAAGTGTGCGTGTGTGTGTGTGTGTGTGTGTGTGTGTGTGTGTTCCCCTTTTGAGAGTCTGTATTCTTTAATGGAGTTCAGTTTCTGGTTTTGAGTTGCTGGCACTTAAAAAGCATTTGGAGCCACTTGCCTGGGTTGGTAATAGCACTCCATGGGGGAAGGGTCCAGTTGTGACATTTTCTGGTGTGTTTTAGGGAACCTGTGGGTTTTTTAATGGAGGAAGAGATGAAGCTATTGTGACAAAAACCCATAGCCTGATGGGTTAACCCCTGAGGCTGCTATGAGTTCAGGTAAAGAGACCAAGGAACTCGCCCATCCTGCTTCCCTCCGGCTGTCTGCTTCCTCCCTCTTGCCTTCTTCTCATACCCCCTTGTTTCCTCACCTCCTCTCATCCCCCATATCTTTCTCCTTCCTCACTTCCTGTCTTCTTCCAGCACGCTCACATTCTGTCTTCCTCCAGTTTTTAAAAATATAGATCTCTTCTCATCTCTTCTCCCTCCCCTTCTCTGTCCCCTAGCTTCATCACTGCCCACCTATCTTTCACCCCACCCATCCTGACATCCTTCCTCATGCCTGTGTGTCCTCAGCCCTTTTCTTTGTGTTTAGCTTCCTCACTCTTCTCATCCACTCTCTCACCCTTTCCCTCCTGTCTGATTTATACTCCTCTCTTTTTCTCTGTGTCTGCCCTTCCCCCGTTTTTGAGACAAGTTCATACCTTTTATCCCAGGCTTGCCTGGACCTCATAGTACTTCTGCCTCAGTCTTCCAAGTGCTAGCATTACAGCTGTGTGCTATCATCCCAGCTTTCTGCATTTGGGTTCTGCCTCTAACCCAGCTCTTTCCCTTGAAACCCTTCTCTCTCCCCATCCCACAACCCATTTGTCTCCTACATCACCATCTCTCTCACATCCTGTTTTGTCCTTTAAACCATCTTCCATAGAAGATTCACATGTGCCTCAGATTTTCAACGGTACCATTATCTCTCTTTTGTTCAGTCTTGGAGCCAATAACAATATTGTTTATCTCTGTGGTCTAAAGTTAAACTGGCCATGTGCAGAAAGATTGGGGGGATGCATGTGTGCTCTCCCTGGGGAAGAGGAAGCTTGGGGAGTATCCACCCTTTGCCCCTACAGAGAACATTACTCAAAGGGCAGGAAGAGCTAGGGAGGGGGGGATGAATGTGAGGAGGCTCTTCCAGTCAGTCCTACTCAGCCAGTCAGGAATCAAAGGGAACAGTGAAAGGCTGGTTGTCAGGGCTTACTCAGCAGGGTGTAAATGGCTTCATCTCCTACTGAGGGCCTGGGAGAGTCTAGGGCAGTGGTTTTATTCTGGTTCTAGTCTTAGCTAAATTTAAAGAATTTTTATTTATAAACACAAAATGGTTATATGTAGAAATTAGAAAGTATCAAACAGGAGAACATCACTTAACCACTCATACAGTTCTTAATGCAATCCCTATCATTTTATTTAAGTATTTTTGTTTAAAACTATTACTTATTTTTGTCAATATGGGAGGTGTGTGTGTGTGTGTGTGTGTGTGTGTGTGTGTGTGTGTGTGTGTGTGTAGCTTAGACGACAAGCTTAGGTGCTAGTTCTCCCCTTACACCCTACTTTTGAGGCAGGATCTCTTCGCTTCTGTGCTGTGAACTCCAAATATGCTAGCCTTGAAAGATTCTCCTGTCTCCATCTTCCATCTTGCCACATGATTACAGACACAGGGCATTGAGTCTGGTTTTGACATGGGTTCTGGAGTAAGATAGTATTTCAGAGATGTTTTGATTTGCATTTCCCTGATGTTGGAGCTCATGTATCTTAGTTTATGTAGCAGTCTTTATCATCTAGTATTTAATTTCCTTCTATGGCCTTTGTATTATATGATTGCAATATTGCCCCCCTTTCTAAGATTTATGTTTATTTTTAGTTATGTGTATGTCTGTCTGCGTGTGGTATGTATACATGTGTGCAGGTGCCTGTAGAGGCCAGAAGAAGGCATTGGATCATCTGGACATGGAGTTATGGTAAGTTGTGGGCCACCTGATGTGGGTACTGTGGAACCAAGCTCAAATCCTCTACAAAAGCAGCAAACACTTAACTACTGAGAAATCTCTCCAGTCTCTATATTTCCCCTTTCTACCCTTAAGGAAATGAAGTGATAGGCAGCACAGCATTTTATATTCATTTCTTGTATTCAAGGACTTCTCAACAATTGGAACTGGCTGTGTGGATGAGAATGGCTTCCTTCAGTCTTATATGGGTTTACCACCTGTGGCCTGGTAGGAGACTTGCCCTCCTGTGATTTCTTATAGCTTTACTTCAAGAAGCTGCATGACTAAGTGTGGGGAGGGAAGAAAATGAATTGTTCCACACCTAAAGGAAGCAATGTATGAGGCTTTCCTATTCCCACACCATTGTACCACCTGCAGTGATTAACCATTGCTCTTACCTGAAAACTGAAGCTCTCTGGGGGGTTTTCTTTCATCCTCTTCTCTTTCTTTCTCCTTCTCTTCCTTCTTTGACTTTCACCACCTGGATGGTATTTGTAGGAACTCTGTTTCCCAGAACCACAGAGCTATGTATCATCATCCATGCTTTGATGGTACCTTTGCCTGTAACCCCAACACTCAGCACTCAGGAGGCAGAGGCAGGATGATCACAAGTTCCATGACAACCTTACATACATAGTGAGACCTAACCTCATCAAAAAAAAAAAAAAATCAACAGTGGGTGTGAGTCCACCTTCAGCATGGACTACAGAATGAGACCAAGTCATGAAGCTAAACCCCAAACAAAAAGAAAGCTTAAATCTTCAAAGAGCATCAAAATGAGTAACTATAACCACCAGGACCCAGTCTAGAGAAACACCTCAAAGTCTTGCTCATTTTATATGTTTTATTATTGGACAACCTTGTGGAAAGTATGTTTTTCCTTAGCCAAGTATCCACTAAATATCAGCTTGTGTACTTGGTAAAAACACTCGTTGAATATCTATGATGGCCTCCCAGGGGCCAGTTTCTGTGTAAGTTCTGAAATTCATAGATTATAAAAAGCATTACTTTGTCAAATTCTAACTCTAACTTGTGAATTTGCTGGTAAACTGTTGTGTATTGGGATTCAATGAAAATACCCAAATGTTTATTGGGTGCTCATGTTTTGTTTTGTTTTTTGTTTTGTGTGTGTGTGTGTTTTCAGTTTTTTGAGACAGGGTTTCTCTGTAGCTTTGGAGCCTGCCCTCGGACTTGCTCTGTAGACAGGCTGGCCTTGAACTCACAGAGATCCACCTGTCTAGGTCTGCACCACCACCTCTTGGCTATTGGATGCTTATTAAGTATAAGATTTGGAATATAGCGACTGGAAGATAGCTAAGTTTCACCCACATCATGTTTTGTGTGACGTTCCTTTAATTGGGAGGAGATTGTGGTGTGGTCTTTTCAGGAGCACACAAACAGTGGTTGAAGCAGATGACCTCTGACAAAATCCTACTTATCCAGAAAGAAGGAAGTGTCCATTTCAGGAGAGCCAGTTTTCAGGAAGACAGTTTAGTGGACTTTAAACCAATGTCTGGCCACTGCTATCCCCACCCCTGTTGGAGATTCAAGAGACTGAAAATAGGTTTGATCAAATGACTATTGTTGAAGTTCCCCTCACAAGGAAACTATTTCCCATGAACCCCTATTTTGCCTTAAACTTTTATGTTTATTAATATTTACTTATTTTTATCATGGTAAGTTATACAAAGTGTAAACACTGTTTTGGGTGCTGGGGTGATGGTTTAAGCAGGTGAAAGTGCTTAGCCACATGACCATGATGATCCAAGATTAATTCACAGAATTCATGTGAAAATATCCAGATGTGGTGGTGTATATTGGAAGTCTCAGCACTCCTAGGTGAGATTGGAGGTGGAAAGAGAAGAACTGCCTAGGACCTCTCCAGTTGGTTAGCCTGAAGTACTCAGTACTCATCAGAAACAAGGGAGCTCTCACCTTAAGATGATGGAAAGCAAGAATTGACTCCTGAAAGTTGTTCATTAGCTACCACATTCTCTCTCTCTCTCTCTCTCTCTCTCTCTCTCTCTCTCTCTCTCTCTCTCTCTCTCTCTCACACACACACACACACACACACACACATACACACAGGCACACTTCCTTCACTTCCAAGTGTGAAGAGCTCAGTGTTGTTAGAACATTCACATTGTTGTACACCACCATCACCACCACCACCACCACCACCACCACCATCTTCCATCCACCTCCATCTTTCCTAAGTGAAACTGTCTTCCTGGCAGCTGTAATTCGAGTTCTGGTCTATGTGAATTTACCTCATATAGATGCAATCACACTGTGAGTTCACTTATTCTTTTGTGACTGGCTTATTTCATTCAGCATATTATCTCTAAGGTTCATCCATCTGGTAGCATGTGTGTCAGAATTTCCTTTTTAATTGCTTTAAACTATATAAAATAATGTTACTTGAAAATACAGGCCTTTAACTACATACAAACTGCTTTTGCTTTTAGCTCAAGTACAAACCTGAAATGAATTCACAAATTAAGCATAAATTAAACTGCTGAAGTTCAGATCAACACTGATCGAGGCATAATGGTGTTTCAGAGATGAAGTTGATGTTTGACTCTGACAGGTGCTTGGGGGAGTCTTTTGTGTATACCCGAGTGTCCCATTTTCTCTTCTGTATTCAAGCTACAGGGAGAATCTATCCTTCATACAGTTCTCATTGAGGCCTTTTCACATGGTGCAAGGTATTAAAAATGATTTTGAATGTAGATGGGTTATTTGAAGTTATATGGAATGCAGCAGCCATCATTGTTAGTGTGTGTTTGTGAACCAATTCTCCATTGTAAGAACTCACACAGTGCCCTTGTGTTTGTCCTT
Organism: Phodopus roborovskii; assembly: GCF_943737965.1. Lineage (NCBI taxonomy): Eukaryota > Metazoa > Chordata > Mammalia > Rodentia > Cricetidae > Phodopus > Phodopus roborovskii. Next base: position 131,827 of record NW_026126144.1, read on the forward strand.
TGTCCTCTTTTCTCTGACCTGAAAGGAATAACTACCAGGAGTCTTCTTAAAAGTCATTGTTCCCTTTTTGGAGAAATAGTTTTATCATATGTATCTCTTCATAACACTTGTGTGGGTTTGCTTGGTTTTAGTGTGATAATGGTTTGAAACTGCAGAGACTTGAGACTTGCTTGCTGTGTCCTTACATTGTCTAGAATGCCACTGTGTGTTTGTCCTGTCTGCAGCTGATTGACACATCTCTTCCATAAGTGTTTACTTATCGCCATTCTTACAAATGTCTCTGACACACATGAAAAATATGTATGTCTAAAAGTGATAGTAAGAAGTGATTTTGCTGGGTTTCACATTGCTGGAGTTCCAGTGTGTGTGTAACAAGCATTTGCTCTTAATTAATGAATGAGCCACCCAATGAATGAAGAAAACATATTCATTGAAGGATAAAATATATGAATATTCAGTTTTAGAAGACAATGCCTAATGGATTTTCAAATTGTATTTTTCCAAAGTGTAAGCATTTCTGCTGCTCCCATTCTCAACAATATTTTCTGTCCCAGATGTATTGAGAGAGAAAGCTAAGCTGCTTTCCCAGAGACCCGCAGGTATATAGCCATCTCCTTCTTTCTCAAGCTGATCACAAGACTGTTCAGGGTGGCAAAACTGCTCTGCTTTGCCAGGTCATTGGAACCAGGCTCTTTCTCTGTTATTGGCATATGTGATGCTGGCTCCATAACACCAACAAACCTCCCACCCCATGGCAGTGAACCTTTCATAAGGAAGCTGTTCATTGCATCACTGTCAGCTATAACCATCAAGAACACCCCATGGCAAGAATGTAGTTCCAGTCTCAAATGTAGCCACACAAGTCTAAGGAAAGATAATCTACCAGGGCTGGAGAGATGGCTCTGTGGTTAAGAGCACTTGCTGCTCTTCCAGAGGGCTGGGATTTGTTTCCAGCACCCACATTAGATGGCTATCAACCACTTGTAACTCTACTTCCAGGGGATCCTACATTCTCTTCTGACCTCTGCAGGTACATGAATAACAGTAAAATTGAAAAAGAAAGGTACTCTTCAGCTGGGCCATCATGTGCCAACAAAACCTGATGGTGGGGGAGTGCTTGTTTCTGTTGCCATAACAGATTATCACAAACTTAGTGGCTTAAACAATGCAGGTTTATCCCATAGTTCTAGAGTTCAGAGCTCCAAGATAGTGATGATCCTCCTTTAGTTTTGCCAGCTTCAAGGGAACAACCCCTGGCATCACTTTGGCCTCTGTTTCCTTCATTGTATCTCCCTTTCTGCCTCTTTCTTTCATCTTTTAAAATCCTCCGTGATTACATAGGTCCTAATCAGGCATTCGACAACATTCTTCCCACCTCAAGATCTGCAATTTAACCCACATGCAAAGTCTCTTTTGCGGTATTGAGTAATACATTCATAGGCGCCAGGATTTCTGCTGTGGACACATGTGAGGGCAGTGGTCGTTGTTCTGTACACCATTGTTCTATTTCTGAAAAGAGGAAGGGGACTGCAGATGATTATCAGCTTCTGCTGTACCATATGACTATATTTGTGCAAGTCTCATGGCTGTACATATTTTTGTACATATATTTTTAAAGTGTTGTCAGAACTGGTAAACTTGTTGAGGACAGGGTTTTATTTTCCAGTAGTTTGTGACTCAGAGTTGAAATGTCCTAATATTTCCCCAAACAAACCATATTTTTGAGGTCTACATCATTTCTCAGTGACCAAAAAGTCTGTCAGTTTTGTTTTGCCACATTCCATTTGTGAAGGGCATTTCCAATTACTGTTCTATTCATGTCTTCTTGGGTGCTGAGGAGCCACTACCATCACAATGATTAAATGCTGTGATGTGTAGTAAGATCTTGGAATATTTTGAGTGCTCAAATATGTTAAAAATAAACAAAATCTGGGTGGGAAGATGGCTCAATCAGTGAAATGCTTGTTGCACATAAGGACCTGAGTTTGGATCTCTCGAATCCACATCAAGCCAAATGCAGTAGTGCACCACTGTAATCTCGAGCTCTATGATGAGATGGGAAGCTTATGGGCCAGATACCCTGGCATATACAACTGTCTCAAATGAGGTAGCAGTACCTGTGCTTACATTAGGTGCACACACAAACACACACACACACACACACACACACACACACACACACACACACCTCATACTAGCATACTAAGGCCAGGGCCCTTTTATGTGTGGTGACCCTATATCAGATAGTTTCTGCACATAGTAGGTAGATTAAACAAACTTCTTTCTTAATGCCTTTTGTCCTTTACATTGCGTGTTCATTGGTTCTGGGTGGAGAGGACAGGGAGATACACAGACTTTTTTTTTTTTTTTGGTGTGTGGTATGTACCAGAAAGTTTGTGCATCCCCAGATTCATTTGTATGTTCATGTCATAATCCCCAATGTGGACCTATTTGGAGATTGTGTCTTTTGGGGGATTAATTACAGTTTCATCCATACTCCTTGAGGCAGCCTGATTTAAATCTGTATTTTTTCTTTTGCCATTAATTGCTTCCTCCTGGCAACAAAGCCAAGTGAGTATTTAGTCACATTCATGTGCCCCATTTTTATACACGTAGGACAAACTCCCTGTGATGATGACTTAGGAGTTTCTAGTAGCAAACATCACTCATTGTCTTTTGCTGGTTCCAGCAGCACCTACCCACAGCTTCCCTGGGCTCTGTTGTCTTTGTCTGTTCAATTCCCTCCTTGTTGTCCTTGACCATGGCTTGGGAAATCTTAGCTTTCAACCTAGAGCTGGCAGTTCTTGCCTAGGAGGTGAAATATAATAGCAAGTTTAACCAAAATAAGTCATTCATGTGTGATTTAGAAGTTATGAATGGGAAAAAAAATCACCAATTGGTGAAGAGGTATTTCTTTTTGAGGCAGCTCATGAATCCTCTTATTTAACCTTTGTTTTACTTGGATTGCTGGAAAATGGAAGACTAGCTTTATTGGTAGCCATTCCTAATTTTGCTTCCTTCTTCTCTCCCAACTATAACTCAGATGCTTCTAACAGATGGGTTAGTGCTTGAGGGGAAAACACATGTTTATTGAGAAAACAAGGGACCCCAACTTTCATTCTATGGGAACATTAGCACTCCCCCAGTGCACAGTTGCCAGGCCATGATCACAGCCTTCAAATTCACATGAGTGTACCTGCATCTAGCATGGGGTGTTTCCTATAATGGATGGCAAAAGAAAATATTTGTTGAATGAGAAGAACCAACATGAGTCTAGAGGCAGAGTATTATTTTCCCAAACCAAGAGAACTCATCATTTAATGGTATGCCTTATTGACTTCCATTGGCCTGAAAGGGGCATCTGGTCAGGGGCAATTGAGAAAGCCGTTACTGCCTGTTGGCCATATTGTAAGGCATAGTTACATATTTGGAAGTAATTTTCTTTCAAATGACCTAAAAACATAGGCATGGGAGTTTGGCATCATGATACAATTTATGCCCAGACCATTTGCACTGTATGTATGGAAGTCTTCCTGTGGCTTTTAATTAGTCATTAACAGAAATTTCTTTTGCATTGAAGTTGCCAGGAAATAACCCATTTTGTGATCAGGCTCTTGTAAAGCTTGTACCTTGTTATTGGGGGCAGCTGCCAGGCTTGCTGTCTCCTCCTAAGTTTCTCTGCCGTGACTCTGCCACGGAAGATCTCTTTATCATTTTTAGTTGTGGTCAGCTCTCAGGCTTTCCACACTTCCTCCTGGGTCTGTAATGTAGGACATTGGTGTGCCCTGGGTTGTGCAGAGTCAATCTGAGATATGGGAGCCCACATGGTTATTTCTACAGGGTTCTCATCCTGCATTTTAGGGAAGTTGCTGGCTGGCCCCTGTACTCCTCCAAAATGAGGGATGTTATTTTTTCTTCCCTACACTGGCTGGCCTCAAACTTTTTATCCTGAACTAGCTCCTACTGTTTACAGCATGATCATTTCTTTCCACTAGAGAGTAATTTCTTTGAAAATATCCTCCTGTTAAAAACACAATCTTTCATATTCTAAATTGGCAGTGGAAACTCCTGTCAGCTGCCCTCACATTCAAGTTGTCTCAGTAGTGGAGTTTGCAGTGTGATGATGGGTCTCTTTAGAAGCCCCTTGGATTATCTTGGGTATTGGCAATCTACTTTGGCTGTTATAGGTGTCCACTTGTTTGGGGACCATCTCATGTGTTAGAGGCAGCTCCACCTTTGGATGTTCTTATACTTTGGAGAATGGTAGGAGCCATATGCTGCTTCCTAGGCAACTAAGATTTGCTGAAAATAGAGCTTAGGTTGCCCTACTGTCCCTGTGTTGGAAACCATTACTTTCTATTTTTAGGCTATTCTTTGTTATCTCTAACTCCTTTCAAGTTCAGGCAATAAGAATCAATAAGCAAGACCTTTGTTGGGTAGGCAGGGTTAGAGTTTGGATTTTCCCTCTCAGCTAGTGGAAGGAGTTTAGGAGATCCAAATCTAGTGTCATAAGAATGCTGAGTTCCCTGTTTCTTTTCTTCCCGTTCAGCCCCACCTGCCATTTAAGGAGGGCTCTGTCTCACTATGGATTTAGAAAAATATGTTGAAAAGAGTAAATGCTGGCCCTTTGTGAACTTATGGCACCAGCTAACAAATAGCAAGAAGAACAGTTTGCATAAAAAACAAACCTTTGAGGCTACTGAAGAACAACATAGAGACTTGAACCCAGACAGTGTGAGCTTCAGTGGGTCTCAAAAGGAAATTGCTATCATCATCCTTGGTTGCAAAGTGTGGAATTAAATGGTAAGGAAGGAGAGGCTTAACTTCCATTGCTCATTTCCTAAGTAATAATCTCTTTTACTATCCCCGTTCTTGCCCACCTTCAGTTACAGAAATAACTCTGAGTGGGTTTTCTTTTTAAAGATCTGTGTCAAACAGATACCTCATAAAATGGCACAAGCAAAGTGTTCTATTTAGAACATGCCCTCTGACATAAAACCACATGTGCTTTTAGTTATTGGACCTTGGTTTTTTGATGTTAAGTTCTAGGAGAATGGAGACTGGTAGCAGCTATGGGTGTGGGGCTATATTTTCAGACAAGTGTTTATTCACTAGACACCAAACATACTGATATGGCATTTAATAACCAGGTTTATGTGTTTCCTGTTGCTGCCTGTCTTAGTTACTCGCCTGTTGTGATAAGACACCATGACCAAGACAACTTAGAGAAGAAAGAGTTTATTTGGGGCTAACAATTTCAGAGGATGAGTCCATTATGGCAGAGCAAAGGCATGGTGACAAGAACAGCTGAGAGTATACACCCTAATCCATAAGCACAAATCAGAGAGGGAGAGAAGGAGATAGGGAGAGAGGGGGAGAGAAAGAGATAGGGAGAGAGAGACACGCATGCACAGATACTTTTGAAAGCTCAAAGCCCTCCTCCAATGACACACCTGATAATGCCACACTTCCCAATCCTTCTCAAGACAGTCCACCAACTAAGGACCAGGTATTTAAATCTTTGGGCGTATGGGGGAGCTATTCTCATTCAAACCACCACACTGCCCTAAGAAATAACTACAAAAACAACACAAGTGTATTGTCTCCCAGTTCTACAGGAGTCTGAAATGGGTCGATGTGTTTAGTATCAAGGTGTTGACAGGGCTGTATTTCTGTCTGGCAACAAGTGAAAAATCTCCTCTCCCCCCCCCCCAGATTTGGGAAGCTGCACACATTCTTAGGCTCATGTTTCCTTTCTAAGTCTTCAAAGAAGGTGAAGTTTGCTTGCATCTCATCACTTGACTGATCTCTTTCTTTGTTTCTTCCATAATGTTAGATTCACCTGCAGAATCCAGATTTATCTCCCTGTTTTAATGCCAACTGACTAGCAATCTTGGTTGCAATTTGCAGGCTATTCACAGGTCCTTGTAGTTCAGAGGTGGCCATTGTTGGGATGCATTACTCTGGATATCATACTAGGGACTTTGTTCTTTTAGATATTCACCTTACGTAGGACCATGGGGCCAATGGTGTTGGTAGCAGCTCACAGTAGAGGACAGCTTTCATCTTTGCAGCACTGCAGGAAGTTAAGAAGGTAGAATTCTCAGACCAGGGCTCACAAAGAACTGCCCTCCTACTGGAGCCTAGTGGTAGGATAGTGTTAAATGGGAGCATGGAGTGAAGCTGACAAGTCACAGTTGGGCTGGCCAGTCACTGAGTAAGGAGGAAGCACGAAGATGCAGACAGGAAATGGCAGTCGAGTCTGTCTCTTGGGAGAAAGAAAATAGAATATGGGGTTGACTACATTTGACTTAAAGAAAAGAATAAGAAGGCTTTTTTTTTTTTTTAATCCCATGCTTTGGGATTGGTTCCTCTGTTGAGGCAATGTGGAGACTAGGCTGATAAATTTGGTCTCTGTTAGATTTGCCACTAAAGCACAAAGGCTTCAGCGTGACCATTTGTGTCCTGTAGTGGGGTAGGGAGAGCAGCAGCCCATGTAATCATGTCCCAGGAGAGCTTTGCTGTGGGGGATGTAAATGGATCTTGTACATATTCATAGAGCCTTGGCCGTTCTCTCAGAATCTTAAGATATAATCTGCTATGAATTGACCTGTGCTGGTTTGTGCTTTGAAAGACTGTCAAGTTCTTTTGTGACATAGTGGATGAGACTTTGAGGGTCATTTTCCACCACCTTTGATCAGAGGGTACTCTAGCCGCTCTTGACTCTTGTTAGTCTGAAGACACAGCAAGAGCCTTGCAGCCTGCTGTGGAAACTCTGCTAAGTCCTCTGTCACGGAGACTGTGTGTGACTGTGGCAAAATTGAGCTAATCTCCAGAAGGAGGCGAGAGACTTCATTTTATACCCAAACATGGGTCCTGACATAGTCCTGGGACTACTTTCTGAAGGGGGCATAGTGTTGATCTTTCTAGATTCTTCTCTGTGGTTCTTACAAGAATCAGAATGACAGCACAGCGTTTTCACCAGTTCGTGAGTCACAAGCCATTGCTCATGTTGTTGGTGCTGGTTCATCAAAATTGCAGTCAGTAGATTCTGATTAGTCTTGTCTGCTGGCTCTCCATTCCTAGGATTTGAGTACTTCAGGAATTAACTGATCATCTTCAGGTAGAAGAAGTAAACTAATTAGAAGATCAGAGTATATTTTACTGCTTGGTTTTGAAAGCATGAGATGATTTTTAACACTTTTTATTTTGAGGGGCTGGAGAGATGACTCAGTGATTAGAGCACTGGCTGCTCTTCCAGAGGACCTGGTTTCAATTCCTAGCAACCCCATGGCAGTTGTCTGTAACTCCAGTTCCAGAGGATCTGAAACCCTTATACAGACATACATGTAGATGAAACACCAATGCACACAAAACAAAAATTAATTAAAAAAATCTTTTCAGACTTCATTCTTACAGAAAGATGCAAAGCTCTCATCCATTTTCCTTACTGTTGACTAACATCTTTCAGAATCCTAATACTTATTTTTAGAACTGGAAAACAAACATTGGCATAATAAATTATAATATACTGCCATCAGTTTTTCAACTAAGGTCCTTCTTTCAAAAATCGCTGTTCTAGGATCCTGTCCAGAATCTCCCATGTCATTTAGTTGTTATTCTACCCTGGGCCCCCACTGCCTATCATGGTTCCTCCATATTTCCTGACCTTGCTACTTCTGAAGCATAGTGATCAGTTATTTGATCAACTGTTATAAAACTGTGTTTTCTCATGACTGGACTAAGTTTACTTTAAAAAAATCTTATTTTATTATTGAGATTAATATAATTACACCATTTTTCCCTTCCTTTTCCTTCCTCTAAACACCCATATACCCCTCCCTGCTCTCCTTTAACTGAAAGCTTACTGATTAACTTTTATCTGTTTCAAAATGAGCAGTTTGGTGGCATCAAATGTATCTCAGAAGATTTTCATCATTCTAATATACTTTATCTCATCTACTCCATTAGTAGTTAATCTTCAAATTACATCTCCTTTGGCCTCTTCTGCGGTATTGGGGGTTGAACTCACAACCTAACACTGCTATCACTGCTCCAAGTCATTTCATTTTCATTTTTATTCTAAACCAGGGACTTGCTAAGTTGCCCATGCTGGCCTTGTCCTGTCTCTATCTCTGGAGTAGCTAGATGGCATGTGCCACCAATGCCCCAAGACTTTTGCTCATTCTCATGCTGAATTATGGCCCATTGGAGGGGTAGATGGAGTTTTGTTTATCCTCTCATCTCTTGTCAAGGAGGAATTGAGTTATTTCCCTTTTTGGCTGTTGTGAACTGTGCTGCTCTGAACACTGTACTTGTGCCACTGGATCATGTTTTCAAAAGGAGTTTGTAGGAGCTGCACATAATTTAGTTTGTAAAGGTAGGAAAAGGAAGCATTCAGTTGTCCTGTCCCTGACCAAGGCTTAAAAAAGAAGACAGGGAGATTGTAGTAGGAGGCAGAAGAATCTGGAGACAAATGTTGACTGGTGGAGGGGCTGGGAGAAGAGGAAGCCCAACCTGCCAGATTTGTTCAAAGCTACTGCCTCTTACAGAAGGCATGGGAGACAGGAAGCAAGCCCCAGCAGATTAACATTCAGAACCACAATGCTCTGCAGGAAAGGTAGCACATTCTGCAAGCCCCAGAGCCAAGAGAGAACATCTGGGTTGGAAATAAATGTCCTTAGTAACTCTTCCCAGTATTTTATGTCTTTGTGACTGCATTTCCTAGTAAGAAATGATATATTAATAATATATATTGTATATTGCCTGTAATACTGGTTATGCACAAGGCAGGACAAGAGGATTGTGAGTTCAGGGCCAGTCTGAGTTACGTAGTAAAACCATCCCAACCTATCTTTAGTCAAGCTTGATATTGGAGATTTCATCACAAACATGATGCAATCTGATATTTTCTATTTTTCTGTTCTAGTAGAAAACAAAAACCAAAGTCCTGCTGCCTGTGACCTTTGTTCATCATTAGCCTGAAAGCACTTTGGACACAGAGGCATGTGGGTGCTGGGAACGGAACCCAGGTCCTCTGCAAGAGCAGCCATTGGATGGAACCATCTCTCCAGCTCTGTTCTTTTTTGCTGTGTTTTTCTTGGTCCAAATTATTCACATGCTTTTGTTTATTGCATGGTTTGAGATTTGTTACCACTCTTTTTGGAATGTTAGGATTGAACATAGAACAAACCATTGACACCTTTTGATTCAGACTGAAGTAAATTGTGTAGTAAAGCTTACATGCTTGGGAAAAATTTTGTTTTTAGAAGCAAGGTCAAGATTTCTTTTAGCTCTATGATTCTATAATTGATTCATGTCTGTCTCCCCCCCTCCTTTCCTCTCTCTTTGATTTTTAGTATCTTTGAGACAGGGTCTCATTTTGTAGTTTGACTGTTCTGGAACTCTCTCTGTAGACCAGGCTGGCTTTGAATTCAGAGAACCACCTGCCTCTGCCTCCTGAGTGCTGGAATTAAAGGCATGTGTATGACAACAATTGGGTGTCATTTTGTTTGTTTGTTTTGGCTTTTTGCTCTGTTTTGTTTCAGGCAGGGTCTCACTCTATACAGTGGCCTAGAACTCACTATGTGGCACATGCTGGTCATGAACTTGAGGTGATCATCGTGTCTCAGCCTTCCAGGTGCTGGAATCAGAAGCATGTACCATGCATGACACTCAGATACTTTCTTTCTTTCTTTCTTTCTTTCTTTCTTTCTTTCTTTCTTTCTTTCATTTCCTTCCTTCCTTTATTTCTTTCTTTCTTTTCTTTTATCTTTGTTTTGGACTATCTAGAAAGATACCACATTTACAAAGAAATAAATCTGTCATATTTATAAAAATTTGCAAAAGCTTGGTATTAGTGTATTAATATGTCATTTTTTATTAAATAGGGATAATTTCCTTTACACTTACAATTGCTAGAATTCCATTGTTTATGCAGACTTTTTTTTTTTTTTAAAACAAACACAGTCTCATGTACCTAGGCTGACCTCAAGCTTCCTGTGTAGTCAGGGTTGGCCTTGTTGAATTTTGTTGTTCCTGCTCATACCTCTCAAGTCCTAGAATCATGGGTGTACACCACCATGGTTCTCTTAAGAGACGAGGTGTTCTAGTATATGAATTAGCTTTTTAGAGTCCATTCCCTATGGAGGGATACCTTGTTCAACCTCAATACAGATGGGAGGGCCTTGATCCTGCCTCAACTTGATGTGCAAGACTTTGTTGACTCCCCATAGGAGGCTTTCCCTTTCTGAAGAGTGGATGGGAGGTTTGGGGGAGGGAGGGGGAATGGGGAGGAGGGGAAGGGGAACTGTGGTTGGTATGTAAATTTAAAAAATACTTAAAAAAAGAAACCAACTCATTAAAAAAAAGAGACAAGGTCTTGATTTTTAGCCCAGGCTGACCTTGGATTTTCTCTGTCTCTGCCATCCAAACAGCTGAGGTGATAGGTATGTGCCACCACACTCTGCTTTATGTATTCAGACATTTTATTAACACAATTATATAATGCATAATAGTATAATTCATTATGTCATTTCATGTATATAATGTATTTTTAGCATACTGACCTCCCACAGTCCTTTCCTGTTCCCCTCTTGCTCCTGCTGACCAACTCCTGTTCTCACCTATTCCCTCTTCTGCTTTCCTCTATGAATGCTTTAACTTATTTATTTTTGGTGATCTGGGGAGTCTCATTAGGGTCACTTAAAGGGACCAAGTGGGGGATTATATACAGGACAATGGGCTCCTTACACCACTGAGTGATATTGCTGGATCTTGAGATAGATTGATTCCCAGTTTTCTAGAAACTGCCATACTTCTTTTAATGACTGAGATAGATATCAGATATCTGGTATCTACCATTAGATAACAAATAGCAAAAAAAAAAAAAAAAAAAAAAAAAAAAAAAAAAAAAGAATGATTTTTCCCATGATAGAAGGTCATAGTTCATAGTTATTTGAATGTGAATGTGGGTACCAGGGCAACTTGGATAACAATGGGCCTTCATTTTCTGGCTGCTTGTGCTTATCTGTTCTTGTCATCTTTTGAGGTAAGGAAAGGAAGTATGAGGACTTTAGCTGCCACTAGAAGCCTTTATTGCTAGGAAGTGAAGTCATGTGTTTTCTGGGACCCATTAGTATTTCATTCTATGAAGGAACTTAGTTTTCAGCTCCTTCTAAGAGACCTCCTTTAATATGATAAAAGGGGTATGTGTGTGATTTTCTTTTTGGTGGGGAATGATGATGGTGTAGCTTATTACATTTTTGAAATTCTTCAGAAGATGTCTGCTTCCTGGCCTATGTTACAGTTATTGATTTGGAAGCATGCAAACTGTCATTAGCCCACTCTAAAGTTAATTTTTATTTATTTGTTTGTTTGTTTGTTTGAGACAGGATTTCTCTGTGTAATAGCCCTGGATGTCCTGGAACTCTCTCTGTAGACCAGCTGGCCTCAAACTCACAGAGATCCACCTGCCTTTTCCTCCTGAGTGCTGGGATTAAAGGTGTGCAACACCATCTGCCTGACTTTTGAAGTAAATTTTATTGATTGTAGTAACAGTTAATTGTTTCATGGATGCTTCTGTGGGGGGTAGTGGTGATAGTTTTCTCCTGCTGTTCAGAAAATTTCTCTCTTTGCTGTGCAAACCCCCCTCTCTTCCTATTTCTGTGATGTAGCAGGGATGAGGAGGGGGATGCTGAATGTTCCAGGGGATCCTTCTTTCTGCAGAGCCCATGTTCTTCCTTCTGATGGTAACTTGCTTGGGGAATGTGTCCACCTTGTTAAGTAGCCAGTGGAATGAATATAGTAGTCAATCTGGAAATAACTGGGAGAAAATATCCAGCAAAAGAATAGACCAGGAAAACTACTTTCTGGCCCCACAGTCCAACTGAATTAGTGCTAGCTGCTACATATGAAGGTCTACACGATCAATGTGCACATTAAAATGACAAAATGGAGTTCTATTACAGTGTATGGTACATCATTCAACATTTACTAAATGCTCTTTTGTTTTTCTAGGCATTATTTTTCCTTGTATGCCTATCACTATACCAGTAGGGACTAAGAGATAATGAGAACATATGATACCTGGTCCGTATGTTTTGAAGAATTCAAATTAGATTTGCAATAATAAGTCATAAAACATGTATAGTAGGAAAAGATTTATTAGTCTAGGGTGGGTCTTGACAAACTAATACTTAAAGGCCAAAGCTACCCTGCTGATTATTTTTGGAAATAAAGTTTTATTGGAACACAGCCATGCTCATTTGTTTTTGTTTATTGGTTGTGACTGACTATTGCTCTAACCTCAGAATTTAATAGAACAACAGAGCAGAGGGCTCAAAAAGACTAAACTATTTACTATCTAGCTTTTTAGTTTAAAAAAATTATCAGCTCCTTGTCTAAAATAATAATTCTCAACTTTCCCAAGTTGTCCTATGGTAAGTAGAAGTGAACCAGTCTGTCTTCAGTTAGTAAGTGAAAGGAAAGATGGATAGCCTAAGAATGGCTTTGTTTGAGGATGTGAAGGTGGTGAACATTTTGCAATGTAAGGAGTAAGGAGCCAGATTTGTTAGATGGGGACATATAGGGCACTCTCAAGGAAAGTGTGGAGGATTGACTATAAACACAGATTTAATTCTCAATATCAAACTAAGGGCACATTATTATCATCTTGGAGTTCTAGTATCATGACTGCAAATATCCTGTGAATATTTGATATCTTTAAAAGGCAGCAGTGTTGGGCACGACCAATACTTATCCAGGCTTATCTGATGGTAGCATCTGATATGGCACATAGCTCAGCTTGCTTGTCTCGTAATGGTAGTTCTTGATGTATTTGGAGGAACAGCTATCGTCCTGAGAATAGGTTTAATCTTAAGATTCTTTAAAGGTTACTAGTACAAGGAAAGTTGTATGAATGGTCCATCTCATATTTTATTAGAACATCCTTCTGGAGAGGCCTGTTAGAAGGGGATCCAGGACATAAATGTCCATAGATAAGAGGGATTGTGGAGTAGGGGAAGGAAGGAGAAGACTTCCCTACCTATCACTGCTCATTACACTGCCTCTACCTTTACTTAGGGCTTCAGTCCTGTCTGCCATTTTGGTTTAGAGAGCTTCTGGAACACATTTGTACAAAGTGTATTTCACACAGTTGTCCAGACACAATACTTTCCCCTGCCACTCCTTGTTGTGACATCTCAATATACACCCATTCGATTACCTTGGCACTTGTTAGATACTGAGATTCCATGTTCTTTCCTACCTGGACACACTCATGCAATGCTTGGTTCTCACCCTGTTATGATGGGAGTGGAGCTGTGGTGAAGACAGGATACTGGGTCCTTATCAAGTCTTCTGTGTCCTCCCCATTGGTGGTGGTGCTTTGCCTTTTACCTCTTTTATGAATCAATAAACACATACATATGGGGAGAGTGAGAGATGGAGGGGGTGAGGGAAGGGAGGGGGATGGATAGATTAGATAGAAAGATAGATCATGAGAATGAATTCAAAAGAAAAGTTTATAGTACATTTTGTACTAAGCGTATTCCAGACTTTTCTTCTCAACTAACTTTACTTTCTTCTCACACTTAGCTCTCTTAAGGTGACCTTGGTTCCTATGCAGAGATGGTGTTACCTCCCTGGTGGCCCTCATCTTTGTGCCTTTTTACCACTGTTATAACGGTGAACTCTTGCTATTCAGTGTCAGAGAAGGGACCACTTTTCTTCTCTTTCTCTCCTTTCCTGACTTCTCTTTGATGGTGTATCTAACTCATCTGTCTGTTGTCCGTTATGATAGCCAGTCCCCTGATAATTTTAATAAATTCTTACTGGATTAGACTGCCATTCTGTTTAAGAAAATATCACCTAACACTTTATAAGAATGACTGCTTGATTGGGCCAGGTGTCATGAGTCCAATGCCTTTATTCATGTATTTTTATGTGTATGACCTCAAGTATTGGGGAACACAGGTCCCAGAAAATCTTTATTAACTGAAAAATACGAACAGAAAGAGGTACAAGAAAACAAACTATGAACCAGACTGGTAGGTATCTGGTATATCGATTCCTGAGCCCTGGACAAGTTCTGTGATTCTTTGGGAGGTCCTTCTTCCTAAGCTATAGGAACCACCCAGAGTGTTCTTGAGTTGCTAATGTTGTGCAGTAGAGAGGCCCTGAACATAGCCATTTTGTGTTCTGGGATTTTGAGAGTCAAGAGATTCAGGAGGATATGGTAGGAATGGCTTGGTTTTGCTCTACGGTCTGGGTCCTTGGCTGGAAAGGCTTAAAGGTGGAGATGTCTCTCATATCAGCCCAGGCAAGATGTTGCAGCATGACCCCCTAAGTAGTATTTGCTGCTTTGCTGCATGACTCTTATGTCAAGGTGTCCCAGAAAGTGAGCTGGAAACATCATATATCACTGCAGAAGTCATACTACCTCACTGTCTCAAACTTGATGGTCAAAAGTGCTTCCAAATCTGCTCAATGTGTGATCCAACATTGGTGATAAGTGTGTTGATGGCTGGATCCCATCTTTTGTTTTGTTTAAGGTAAGGTTTCTATTATAAAGTACTAGCTTTCCTGCAATTCACTGTATAGACAAGGCTGGCTTTGAACTCACAGATCCACTTGCCTCTGCCTCTTAGAATTCAGGACATGAACCACCACACTCTGATGGGAGATGTCATTCTGTAAATATGTTTCTCATATTGGTTAATGAATAAAGCACTGTTGGCCAATAGGAAAGCAAAATAGGCGGGACTAGGAGGCAAGGAGGATTCCGGAAGTGGTAGGGAGGAGATTGAAGATTGCGGACTTGAGGACGGAGAGAGAAGAACGCCAGCCCCTCTCTCCGGTAAGATGAGACCACGTGGAAATACTTAGATTAATAGAAATGGATTAATATTTAAGACAGAGCTAGCCAATAAGCAATGATAATAACAGGCCAGTAGCTTTGTGTCTAATAAATACAGTGTCTCTGTGTGTTATTTGGGGCTGGCATGGCCGTGGGACAAGACCGGCAGGAAAAATCTACACATAACAACACCTAGCAAAGAAGATACATATTTAAAAGGGGTGTGTGTGTGTGTGTGTGTGTGTGTGTGTGTGTGTGTGTGTGTGTGTGTGTGTGTAGGCAGGTATACTCAGATGCCAGGAGAAGGCAACTGATATTCAATATCTGGAGTTATATGTGGTTGTTAGCCACCATATAGGTACTTTGAACTAATCTTGGGTCCTCTCCAAGATCAGCAAGTCATCTTAACTGCTGAGCCATTTCTCCAGGCCCAGCTGCCATTCTTGAAGAACTATTCAAGGAGAATTGATACTTGGTACCTGCGTATAAGAATAGTTTTTCTATTTTTTTCAATTTTGTTAATATGTATGAAGTTCCCACTATATACTAAGTATCAGGCTAACACTAGATATAGAGGCAAATATGGCAGACATGCACTCTTTGACACTCTTTAATTTGTAGTCTAATGGGTACACAGGTAGAAATCAACTGCAATTTGATCTGGAACAAGGATTAGCAATTCTTTCTCATTTTATGGAAAGGGACTGGTGAGTATCTGGGTGTGTAATTGTATTAAAGCAGTTTCTCCAAGTGAGTGGTGAGCAAAAGTGTATTTTCTAGAGTTAATATGTAGTCCCCTGTTACTTCCTTTGTGGTGATAATACTGCAGACTGAGGGTTTGGTATTCCTGAAGGTGCTCCAGAATCACCAGGCCTCAGATACACAAGCATACTCTGATCCTTTAGTTCAGATGCAGACTTATTTCTTCCTTCTGAAAATGGGGTTGAGAGTGATAAAGGTATATAGATTCCCATGGGAGTCATCTTCAATCATGTAGAGATACCTTTCCAAGAAAAACATGAGCCTTCATCCAGTAGATGACGGAAGCAGAAGCAGAGATTCACAGCTAAACACTGAGCTGAACTCCTGGAATCCATTTGTAGACAGGGAGTAGTGATGAGCAAAGGGGTCAAGACCAGGCTGGAGAAACCCACAGTAACAGCTGACCTGAGCAAGTGGGAGCTCATGGACCCCAGACTGACAGCTGGGGTATGAGCATAAGATGGAACTAGGCTCCCTGAACGTGGGTATCAGTTGGGAGGCCTGGACAGTCTATGGGACTTCTGGCAGGGGAACCAGCATTTATCCCTAGTGCAGTAATGGGCTTTGGGAGCTCATTCCCTATGGAGGGATACTCTCTCAGCCTAATTACACGGGGGAGGGCCTTGGTCCTGCCCCAAATGATGTGACAGACTTTGATGATCCCCACGGGAGGACTCACCCTCCCTGAAGAGTGGATGGGAGTGTGATGGTGAGATGGTGAGGGGAATGGGAGGATCAGAAGGAGAGGAAACTAAAATTGGTATGTAAAATAAGATTTATTTAATTTAAATAAAAATTAATTTAAAAAGAGATGCCTTTCTAGACTGATATGAGTCCCAGTGTGGGGATGGAGGTATGGGAGACATCTCTACATGATTGAAGAGGACCCCCAGGAGTACAGAATGGATCAACACTTCTCCAGCTATATTGTGGAGCTTCTTAAAGTGCAATCTCTAATTTAAATATATGAGAAGCCAAGGGATGTTTCTGGGTAGTTGATTTACCTAGGAATGGAGGCTTGCTGTAGTTGCTTGGGGCCAGTTCACAGAGAATGGAGCTCTAAGGATTATGGAGGGTATCTTTCACTGTGTCAGCTTTCTGTTATTCTAATGAACAGAACAGCTAATACAGATGAACTTATAGAGAAAAGACTCCTTTTTGCTCACAATTTTGTGGGCTTCAGTTTATGTGGTTGTATTACTTTTGGGACTGTGGCAAGGCAGCACATCCGAGTATGATGGAGCAAAACCACTTATATTATGGCAGCTGCCAAGGGAAAATATAAACGAGAATCTTACAGTTTCCCATGACAGTATGCCCCTAATGATGTAGAGCTTGTTACTACTCCCCATCTCTTAAAGGTTATACTACTTGCCAATAGTGCCACACTGGGACTAAGGTTTTAACACATGGGCCTTGGGAGAACCATTTTAGATGAAAACTAGCAACTACTTTCTGCTGTGTTTCAGCATGAATTTCTAGATAAAAGTTCTATTAAGAACATAACATTTAATCTCAGCTTTCAAGAGCCAGAGGCAGGTGGATCTCTTTGAGTTCAAAGCCAGCCTACTCTATGTAGTGAATCCAGGACAGCCACAGTGCTACATAGTGAGGCTCTGTCTCAAAACAACAGAAAAAAAAAAAACAGGAAAAATAAACCAAAAAACATTGTTTTACTTTTACATCCAAGTAATGCAATTGCTGTAATCCATTACTGAAGAGGCCCAAATCCAGGATGCTCACAGAGTCTACACAATAGATATGGTATGCAACATATTTGACAGTGCTTGTTTTAAAAGACATAAAAAAATCAACTTATGATGTTATTTATTTTTTTGGTGCGTGGGTGTTTTGCGTGCATGTATATATACTACATATGTGCTTGATACCTGTGGAGGCCAGAAGTGTGCATTGGATGCCCTGGAGCTAGAATTACAGGGTGGTTATGAGCTGCCTGACATGGGTGCTGGGAACCAAACTTGGGTCCTCTGTAAGAATGGCAAACACTTTTAACTGCTGAACCATCTCTCTATCTCTGTTTATTATTTTCTAAGTGGCTAAAAGTATATCTTGAAAAAGGAATCAGGCTGAGAATGATGGAACATGCATATAATCCTAGTACCCAGGAACCCAAGGCAGCAGAATTACTGCTGCTAGCTCAAGACCAGACTGGTCCATATAGGGAGTAGTGAGTGAGCTAGGCAAAGCTCCCTAGCTAGATCTAGTCTGCAAAGATAACAGAAGGAATTAGGGTTAAGCATTAAGTTACCTGCAGAGAAAACTGCATTTCACTTTGCCAGAAGTCCCTCAGGATATTTTCTGAGTGCATCTTTTACAGAGGAGTTATTACAATTTTATTTGATACTGTTTTATATTTTATTATCCACAGGAAATGAACTACAGTATTGAAAAGGAAGTTACTTTTGGGTCATTTCTTTATTTTAAAATATCTCTGGGTATCTAGTGCCCTTAGTAATAATAAAGTCAAGTATTGAAGTCTCTCTGTCAACATCTTGAAGCTTAAAAAAGATCCTATCTTTGAATCAGGCATGCTGGTATACACCTATAATCCTGGTACTCAGGGAATTGAGCTGGGATGAGAGTTTGAGAGCAGTTTGGGCATTGTAGTGAATTTGAGACCTAGCTGGGATACATATAGAGACTCCAAACAAACACCATACTAATCAAAATGGTACCCTCCCATACCAGAAGCTGTGCAAGAAAACCCACCCAAACAAACAGCATCCCAACTCCATAAAAGCACCTTTCTTTTTAGGTGTGTTGCTATGTACACATGGCTGACTGAATCCCTTGTGACACAGCAATTATATCAGCTGGAGTTATATAGCAGAAAGGTTTTCCTCTTCATCTGTCAAGTTCAGTGGAGAGCACAGCTCTTCTGCTTGCTTGTTTAGGCCACCTCAGTAATCCAGAAAAGCTTCACTATGTGTCTTGTAAACATAATGACTTTTCCTTTTTCTTTCTTTTCTTGTGTTGTTTTTTGAGACAGAGTTTTTCTGTATAACAGTCCTGGCTGTCCTGGAATTCACTCTGTAGACCAAGCTGGTCTCCATCTCACAGAGTTTCACCTGCCTCTGCCTTGCAAGTACTGGAATTAAAGGCATGCACCACCATGCTAGGCTTCCCAAAACCATTAATAGTAAGCACTTTACACACCAAGTCCCTTCAGCACCCCTTTGATGGCTCCCTTGTTTTCATGTGGGGGCAACATGGTCAGAGTTCATCATCTTTATTGTTCCTGAGTCAAAATCAGTCATTCCCACTGCCTGGCTTCCTCTTAGTGAAAAAAAAATGTACATACTATTCTTAGAACATCCTTCTAGAAATCTCTGGGGTGATGCTGTTGACCTTTTGTCTATTTATTTTTATCAGTGTGTGTTTCAAGTTTGGAAATGGTTTTAACAGTTTCTTTAGATCTTGCTCTATTTGTCTAACTTTACTTTTTAAATATTTATCTTATGTGTATAGATATTTTACCTGCATATATATATACATATATATATATATATATGCATATATGCATATAGATCATGTGTGTCCCTGTAGAGTTCAGAAGTTGGCCTTGGATCACCTGGAAATGGAGTTATGGATAATTGTGATGTGGGTGGATAGATGCGGGTGCTGATAACTGAACTCCAATCCTGTGCATGAGACACGGGTATTCTTAACTACTAAGGCATTTCTTCAGTCCCCTATTTGTCTTACTTTAAATTGCAGCCGTTACATGAAAGAAAAATGTTGGAATACAACCTCACTTCTGCTTTGTAATGCTCTGACTATATGTATATTTACTAAGTGATTAAAAAGACATGCATGAAGTAGATCTTGACTATCAGTTTAGTAGACCTTAACTATCAGTTTAGATTATTCAAATAGTAAAAACATTAACCAAATGACTCTCAGACGGGGAGTGTAGTCACTAAGGTAAACTCAAGTCAAAATGCATTCTAAACAGATGTTTCTTTCCTGTAGCCTCCAGTTCTCAAATAACTGACATGGAAACTTAATATGAATTATAAATGCTCAGCCAATAACTCAGGGTTGTTACTAGCTAACTCTTTTATATAAATTAACCCTTTTTTAAATTTGTGTTTATAAATTAACCCTTTTTTAATTTGTGTTTTGCTATGTGGCTTGTTACCTTTATTCAGTACGGCATGCTCATGTTGCTTCTCTCTATGTCTGCTGATGATTCCTTTGACTCTGCCCTTCTTTCTTCCAGCATTCTCAGTTTGGCTCTCCCACCTAACCTTACCCTGTTCAGCTATTGGCCAGTCCGCTTGTTTATTAAAGCAGTCACAGCGATACATATTCACACAGTGTAAAGGAATATTCTACAATGCAGTATCATTAATGAAGCTTATCATGAATTACAGTGCATAGCCCATAATAACCTTCCCAGTATAGAGTTGCAAATATACTAGATGTTCTTTCTCTCTTGATTAGATGTTGGTGAACTCAAACTAGCTATGCTTATGACAGTTTGCATTTTTATGCTGCTTTGAAGATCCACTGTTTTGCTGTTATCCTCTGCTTTTAGCTTTGGCTTGGATTTCATTTTCTAGGATTCTCAACTTTTCATGAAATTCATCCTTGTGTTTTTCTCCACTCAGCAGCAAGCATTTCTTGAGTGTCTATGTGTGTGCATGTGTATGCATCACAGTACATCCTTGGGTGTTAGTCCTTCAGCACTGTCAGCTAACCTCCCTCCCTCCCTCCTGACTCCTCCTTCTCCTTCTCCTTCTCCTTCTCCTTCTTCTTCTTCTTTTTTTTTTTTTTTTTGAGACAGTTTCTCACTGGCCTGGAATTGGTCTAGTAGGCTAGCTGACTGGTCAACAAGTCCAAGGAACTCACCTCCCCAGTGCTTAGATTATAAGCACATAGGACCATGTTGGCTTTTTATATGGGTATTGGGAATCTAACGCTAGTCCTCATGCTTGTAAGGTAGGTACTTTACCTACTGCCACAAGCTTCAGTTTTACATGTCATCTGCCTTCTAGGGACTTCCAGTAGTAAAATTCCACAACTATAGTAGAAATTCTACAATGGGGGTGGGAGTGGGGCAGAAATGAAACTTGAAGAAGGACTTTAAATGTTCTTGAGGAAGACAAGGAAGACTTGGTGTGGTCTCTCATCTTACTCTCTACTTTTTCTCTGATCAGACTCTGCATCTTTTGTTGACCCAGGCAATTCAATGAGTTAGCCCATCCTCCAGCTCTTCAGTGCTCGTACTGAGCACATTTTCCTGTTGAAATGCTCCTAACCACCCCCTCCCTGGATGTGGTCTCTTGCAGCTGATTCAGCCTAGTTACCCTGAAGTGTACTCGGTCCATGTGTAAAGCCATTCCCCATCCTCTTCTAAAAAAGTATCACATTGTTACAGTGCTTCCACAGTCTATTTTCCTACCAGACTCTATCAATATATTTGGAATAAAATAGTTTAAGCAAGCCTTGTAGGTGTATCAGCCACAATCAAATACATTTCAACCATCTATATCCTGTCTGCTAAATAAAATTAATTCATGAAATGAGAGACTATTGAGGAAGAGGAAGCAGTGTTTTCTCATTTTATTTTTTGTTTTGTTTTTTGTTTGTTTGATTGATTTTTCAAGACAGGGTTTCTCTATATTGCTTTGGAGCCTGTTCTGGAACTAGCTTTGTAGACCAGGCTGGCCTCAAACTTACAGTGATCTGCCTGCCTCTGCCTCATAAGTGCTGGGATTAAAGGCATGTGTCCCAATGCCTGGCCTCATTTTATTTTGCATTATCTGCAGTTAAGTCACTATAAGCAGACACTTGCCTGCTCTTCTTGTATAAAGTTTACATATTATACTTGGTCTCAAATATTTGTGTGTACTTCTCATTGTCAAAGATAGAAGATGATAATATTCTAATCAGGCACCTGTTGGGCTCTCTTTGGACTGTGGGAATCAGGGTATCAGTATAAAATTATGAATATTTATGTATCCTAAAGCTATTTTTTTATTACTTAAAGCATCAAATACATAGACAAGCAATGATCTGTGCGTACTTATACTTAAATGAAAAAGATTTTGTCTTCTTTAAATGTCTAAACTGACTTTCTTACTATATTAATTTCTTAGAAGTTGTTTACTTTTCCCTCCATGGCTTCTGCATAGAACCCCCTTGTACTGACTTACCTATAACTATCGTTTTAATCTGCAAATTAACCTACACCCACTTTCGGTGCTTTATTTATTTATTTATTTATTTATTTTATATAACCAAGTCCATTTAAATGAAAACAAATATTTATAGACAATCTTTGGGAATTTGGGCGTCGTTCTTTCTGTGCTTTTTCCCTTAAAAATCTTTTTTTTTTTTTTCCTGGCCAACTTATTCTTACCCAGTTTATCTAATACATCTTTGAGAAGAGCAGCATGCTCAGTTTACAAGCATTACCAGTTTCAGTTCTGAAGTGTTTAATAATGCATTGTTCTTATGCCACCAGCTGTGGGTTCGAAGGACAGGCCCTGGGGAGCATATGGCCTCAGCATCCAGGTTGAAAGATACCAGAGACCTCAAGGCTTTATGAGCTCTTTCCTGTCCACACCTTTCCTTGCATGTTCTGCTCTTTGACTGGACACTCCTCTGCTATTGGGGGCAATAGTCAAGGCAGAGGTGGGGCTAGAATTGAAGTGGATCACAGGAGCACTTGATACACCCCCCCACCAGCCAGTCATACTTATTTTATGGTTACCTGGTCATGTTAATCTTGGGCATTTTTAGCCTTCAAATCAAATAAAAGCTCACATTTGTAACTATAGCTCTTTCTGCTGAATGAGAAGTTGTAGTTTGGAATAACTGCTCCCTTGGGACACTCCCGCTGTTGAGCAGATACATTTAATCACCAGCATTGACTGAATACCTACTATGAGCTAGATAACAGGTGAGGAGGAGATTCAGCTGAGATCTGTAAGGGTTCCCAGTGGGTAGGCAGGGAGGGAGGGGGATGCACAGAGAAACCCTCACAGTGAAGGATGATAATGGCCTGTGACACTAGTGGCTGTTGACTGATGGAGCAGCTTTGGTCTACAGGAGTTTTCAGGGGTTATCCATTATCCCTGGACCAGATCCCCTTCCAGTATTAAACACAAAAATGTGGACTCCGGCAAGGTGTTTTGCCTCATGCTGTACAAATAGAAATATATAGGCTGGAATTCACTTTTAGGCCTATCAGGCTTTTTCTTATAGCTCATATTATCTGTAAAAGATGTTGGCCTGGGAGGCCAGGATTTCTTATGTTATTCTTCAAAACAGGGAGTGTTTTAAGTCAGACAATGGTGGGCCTTCTCTGTTCTGTGTTGATTTATTCTCCCCAGGACCCATTCTCTGCTGATGCCCAATTAGTCATTTGAGCTGTTCTTGGGCCCATTGACAGACCTTGCTGCACTCTGCAGGAAGCCATCCTGGCCTGTGCTTTGCTCCCTCTTGCATAGAGAGCCTATGTCACTGGGGTTTGAGTTCTGAGCCTGGCTTCCTCAAAGAAAGCTGATATTAGTTTCCTACCAGAGTCAGGCCTTAGTAATCATACCTTTATTGGTGCCCCTTACTGGTGCATTCACACCACATCACAAAGATGCTGAAAGCAAATGGAGATCAGCTTTGTTGTATATGCAGAGCCTCATTGTCCCTGTGCCCTTGAGCTGGGAAGTCCAGGTCTCCAAGCCCAGACACTTATGAGAAAGTACTGGATAGTGAGAACGTGGCCTCTGTAGGGAAGCCTATCATTTTTTCTAAGTTGGTATGCGAGTCCGTTAGGGTTCTCTAGTTGCAAGTAACAGAAACCAGCTGTCTCCTAACTAAAGAAGGCAAGTGATTCATGGAAAGGCTTTGGGGTGGTTTATGTGGTGGGAGAAGAAACTGGAGAACTGTGTGTGGGAAAAGTGGAGACCAGGCTGCTTGTGAGCGTTCCACTGTGGTGTGTGCCCTAGCTGTTCCCAGCTGCTGCCACATTACTGGCAGGGAGTTAGCTTCTGTGCCCATGGGCCGGTGGAATATTGAACATGTCAGCTGCATTCTCATCAGATTGTACCTCATGGGGGAGGAGACGCTCCTCCAAATGGCTTTCTTCCCTGGATGGGGAGAGTGGGGTCTCCCTGGGGGTACCAACATAGCCAACCACTTGAGTAAATAGCTACAGTTCTAAGTTCTTAAATGTGGGTCACATAATGTTTCTGCTTTTATCTCTAAAAGATAAATTTAGGTATAGTATTTCACATATGTAAGTGTATACTGTGAGTTTCTTGGGTAAATTTGTAGCATTGTGCAGTTTTTGTCACAGTTTAAGACGAAAATGTTTCCATCACCCCAAAAGTTCCCTCATACCCATTTGTAATCAGTTCACATCCCTGGTCCCAGGCAACCACCCATCTATTTTCAGTCTCTTTAGATTTGCACCTAGGTTTTTATATGCTTGTGATTGCTATAATTTCTGGGTATTGTAGAAACTCTGCTCCATGGAGGAGGGCAAGGAAGAAGCCCTTTTAGTGTATCCAAGTTTGTATCTTGCTGATCTCAATTACTACTGATGCTTGCTTTAGATCTAACCTTCTCTCCTGAGAACTGTCATTTGGGAGTGCAGAGATGCCAAATCTCAGTCATGGAACATTCTAGACCTCAATCCTTCACCTGTAAAATTAGGAAATTTACTTGATAAGATGATATCTGATGTTATTTCTATCACCAGTAATCAGCAATTATGCTTTTGTTTTTTTTTTTCATAAAATCCTTTCTGGTGAAAATTACTTCTTGATTTTCTATACTATCATCAAACAGAATGGAAACAACATTAAAATTAAAAATGTATTCATCAGAATGAACACAATGAAAAAAGTGTAAAGGCACAAATATGTGACATTTCTACTTCTGAAATGATTAAAGCTTAAAGCCACATCTACTGAGACCTTTATGACAACATGTGTATGTGTATGGGACGAAGGAAGTTAATTGGAAACTTCTATCCTCCTCCATGTGCTCTGGTTTATTCATATAGTTATTGAGTCACATGGTATGCTAGGTAGGGGAGCCAGAATCCTGGGACACACAAGGGCTTGCCCCCATGAGGCTTGTAGGCTGCTTGGGGTAAGCCAGTGTGAAATGAAGATCTAAGTGGAGCAAAGATAGAGGAAGTACAGAGACAAGGCAGGAGGGTTGAGTCCCACAGTGGGGCCTCTGTCATTGCCACTGTGTCTAGTTCACCATGAAGCTGCTTGACAGCTGGCTTAGCCAACCTAACAGTTAAAAAACCACTCATTTCGTGTTTTCAGGGGCGGTGGGGTTGGGGGGGTAGGGTGGGGGGAGGAATTCAGTAAGTTTGAAGCAGAGATAGGGAAGGTTGAAGTGTTAGAATTTCTAAGCAGATCTCTTATCTCCTGGGGCTCTATCTTTTTTGTTAACTGTAGCCTTGTTTTTTTTTTTTTTTTTTTTTTTTTTTTGGCAGACAGTAGTTGCAGCAAACTTGTAGAGACTGGCTTTTGGCACAGCAGGCAATTGGCAATTGGAGGGTGGTGCTTTTTTACCCGATGGGGAGACATTCTTAAGTTTTGTAATTTATGGTGTCTTTAAATATGGGATTTTGTTTACTTTTGTCCTAATTATACCTCTGAGTTGTTTTACTTTTCCTAGTGCTTTAATTTTGTGCTCATGCAGAGATAGTTTCCCAAAGGGTACCATTTAAAAAATTGAAGGTAATGTTTTACCTTCATTTGCTAAAGTTACCTGTAGCTTCCTGCAGGCAAGGCTATGCATTTGGAGGCATAGACCTGGGCTCTGGTGAATATTTTGGCTGTGTTTGTGTAGACTGGGGTCTTTATTGCTTTTTTTGTAAGCATTATTCTAGACCGTTGCTTTTCAATAGAATATAATGCAAGCCACACATATAATTTAAAATGTTCTAGCAGCCACATTAATGGGGCTAAATTAATTTCAATATTTATTTACCCCAATAAGCCCAAACTATCATGTCACTGTGTAGTCAATATAAAAAAACATTGAGCAATTCACATTTTTTGTTATTGGGGTTTTAGAGCACAGGCCCAGCACAGGCCCAACAGCTTGTTGAGGGACTCCAATCCAAGAGATGAGGAGTGGTTCTGAGCAGAGAAGAGGTGGCACATCAAAAAGAAAAACAAATAAAGGGATTCAGTGGTCCCTAGTTTATCTTTGGAGTACTGACATGAACTTTATGTTTAACTAGAAGAGTTGCCAGGGGCAAGAGCTCTGTGTAATTAAGCAGTTCTGGTCAGCACATGTTCTGTGTGATCAGTGTCTCTGTTCTGGTTCTGGGGGGTGACCCAAGGAAGCAGTCCTCACAGCTTGACACAGAAGGCTGTTTTCAGCAGGTGGTAACTCCTATTCCATGCTATAGCCTTGCTACCACACACAATTGTCCTTATCTGGGGAGAGGGTGTGCTCTGCCCAGGGAGGCTTTGCTATTGCTACAACCCAAGGTGACAACAGATTCATGACAATGACTCAAAACCTTTAGATATCTTTTCTGGTATGTGGAACAGGACATTGTAAAAGGTGGACAGTCAGATAGCTCAGCTACTCTTATCATCATGCCTTGAGCCTGGAGGGGAAATGAGATAGGTTAAGTGTTGTGGGTTTCTAGATGACACTTGAGTGATTAGCAAGTCTGTGTGGAGCATTAAACAGGTGAACCAGAGTAAAGGAGACAAAATGAAGGCAGGCTTTCATCCTGCTTTTAGTTTACCTTTTCTGTCCAAGTGAGGAATCAATTACTTTGCAACAGAAGCAGTTTCTAGGTGTCTGTTGTAGGGACCAGCGAGATGGCTCAGTGGGTAAAGGTGCTTGCTCCTAACCCTGCTGATCTGTGATCCCTGAGATCCACATCATGGAAGGAGAGAACCAACCCTTGCAAATTGTCATCTTACTGTCACATATGCACTTGTGTTATACACTGTCCCAAATAAACAATCGAAGAGCTTGTTAAACCTTTGAAAGAATGTTTATTTTTGTAAATATAGGTATTTTTATCTGCAAATATGTATGTGTGCCATGTGTGCATGAAGTACCCATGGAAGCCAGAAGAGGGCATAGGTTCTTGCTGGAACTGGAGTTATAGCTGATTGTGAGCCACTAGTGGATGCTGGGAGTCAAGTTGGGATTCTCTAGAGGAGCAGCCAGTGCTCTTCACTGCTGAACCATCTCTCCAGCCACTTGTTATACTTTTATGGCACACGTAGCCACTGTAACTGGTGCTATTGCATTGGAAAGAAAAGTCCTAAATCTTTGAAAGGGAGGAAGGGAGACATAGTTCATGACTTGACGAGAGCTATTAACGAAGTCATGCACAGCTTTCTTACCTTAAGAGAAACCTGATATGTAAAAAAAAAAAAAATCTCGACAGGAAAGGTAAAGCAGGAAGTGATTATTCATGTCACAAAAGAATTAACCACAGGTTCTTTTAAATAGCAAACTCCCTTAGTGCACCGAAAAATATGACTCAATTTGCAGAAATGAGATTGGCACTTGACATTTTAGAGGTACCTTTGTTGGTCAGAAACTACCAATAAAATTGTAAGCTGGGTGGTTGGATTATTAAGTCTGCATTGAGCACCTACTGTATGCCACAGATGCTCACAGGGGTCACAATAGAATAAACAAAGGATGAGTGACACCAGGAAAGCATTTGGAATCTCACCAGGAGGACTCACAAACCACCACCACAGCATAGGATGAACTTGGTGACAGAGCCAGGGATTCTACAGAAGCAAGGCAGGTGATTTGGAAGAGGACAGGGACCATCTGAGGCTAGAAAGCAGGGAGGGGACATATAATTTTCTAAGGTTAAAGAGAAGGTTAAATTCTGTTTGGTCTGGGAAGAATTTTCTTTCCACTGGGAGTTTAGTAACAGAGTAGATTAAGAAGCAAGCAGCTGGGTAGTCTGTTGTGAAGAAGACTCGGAAGTTGTACAGTTATAGTCTGCATCCCCAGACCTGGATGGCAGCCTTATCATATGCAAAGCTGGTATCCTTTAAGGTGGGTTCTTAAGTACATGGAAAGAGAGAGTGAAGAAAATCCGTGATGCTTTCCTCCCTGACATGGCACACACCAGGCAGTGCTGTTTGCTTCTTAGTAGCCATCTATGTGAAGCAGACTATACTTGTTTGATTTTAGCTTTGTCTTGCTAAATTTCCAGTAGAGAGTTGGGAAATGTGACCTGCTGCTTAGGAAGGATGAAGCAAGGCTTTGATCCACTCATTGTTTGGATCCGGAGTTCCTGAAAGTTCACAGGATCCAAGTTAATCAGGGCACAGCTCTCTTTACCTCTTTAGAGCATTTCCTTGTTCTCTCTCCCTCTCTTGAAGGCACACCTGTATTTGGGTTCTCCCAATTTGCCCTCCCACAACATGTTCATATTTCCCATAAGAAAGCTTGAGAGTTGTCCTTTCCTTGTCTAATGGGATTTTTTGGGGGGATCCTGAGTTCATGGCCAATGGTTTTGTTTGCTTTTCTGGGTGCTGAGAATCGAACTTAGGGCCCCAAGCATGCTAGACAAGCTATATTCCTAGACCTTGTTTTGTTTTTCTTTCAGTTAAAAACTTTATTAGTATCTGTTTTTGCATACATGAAGGTATTGTGTACTGTGTGTGCCTATTGTCAGAAGACAGTGAAATTAGAGTTACAGATGGTTGTGAATCATCATGTGAGTGCAAGGAGTTGAACCTGGGTCCGCTAGAAGAGCAGCAAGTGCTCTTAATCATTGAGCCATTGCTCCAGCTTCCAAAAAAAAGTATTGTTTGGGTATCTAAAATTTTTTTCAGGAATACATTCTTATGTGATATGTTCATTGTGAGAACATCAGAGTGTATGCATACACAGATGACTGTGAGATCATGGATGACACAATCTTTTAATACCTCAGTCATCATATATGTAGTTCATTGACCAAACTGACATGACAGGTGAGTATATATTACAGTATGAGGAGCTCTAATCTTCTATTTGGGACAGTGAACTTTTGGGAAACAAACAATTGAGTTTTGTATGTACATAGACAATTGGGTTTGGAAAAACAACGGTATTTTCTTCAAGGGTCTAGAACTCTGTTTTTAAATGTTGTTAATCCTGTGATAGCCCAACATTTATCATTGAGGACAGATGTAAGTCTACATTCCAATTTCCTTGATGCTCATGGAGAGTTGTTTGGTCATTTCCCTGTAAATTGTGATTGGCCTAAACTACTGATCATCTGTAAACAGGGCTGTCAAAGAGCTTTGGATAGGGGCTGAAGTGGTAGCTTCACATTTTCTTGTTTATATGGCCTGGAGCTGAATAGTCTGCAGCTTCTCTACCATGCAGCTCTTTCAAGCTACTTATCCATTCAGTGAGGGTGACTTTAGTGACAAGAGGTGAGACTCATAAAGGTATAGGCACCTCAGAGCTGTGGGTGCACTCACTCCTGGAGCTGGTGCTTGCATGATCTATCCGAGCTTGCTGCCCTGTGTTCCTTGCCCAGCATTCTTTGCCTCTACTGGCTGTTAGGCTACCTTCTTCCCCTTAGATGCCTCTGGCTGTCTGACAGAGAACAGATGAAGACCCAGGGCCATTCTGTAAGTGGAATAGTAGGAAGTTGGCACTTTATCTTTTTAGAATTAATATGAGCAGATATTTGAGCCTTTCTCTCCAAGCATCAATCACCTCAGCAGATCCTTGAGGTGGGTGTGTCTCATGCTGGAAACAGTTGTCTGGGAAAATGAACTTACCTTCCTTGCTGAACTTCAGGTTGCCTGGGAAGATGGACATTAAATTATTTCATTGGCAAGTGAGATAATTTAGAGTCTGATATGTGAACAAAGGTTACTATAATCTCAGTTTCAATAGATCAATCTCCATTTAAAGTAAACTTTTTAAAATAAATTGATATGAGGGTCTCCAAATGTTGCCAGGCTGTATGAACTGTTGGGTCTCTTTCTTCAGCCCCCCTGAGTAGCTGGTACCATAGGAATGTGTGATTACACCTAGCTGGAAGCTGGATTTGACTTTTTATTTATGAGCCAATGTCTTACTAAATTGAGCAGACTAGCCTTGAATTTGCTTTATAGCCCAAACAGGCACCAAAATTTACAATTCTCCTGCCTCTTCCTCCAAGTAGTTGAACTAGTGTGATAGATTTGTGTCATCAGACCTAGCTGTTTTTAAATTGATTGTTATGATGGCTCATTTGTAACTCCTAATCTCTCTCTCTCTCTCTCTCTCTCTCTCTCTCTCTCTCTCTCTCTCTCTCTCTCTCTCTCTGTGTGTGTGTGTGTGTGCACCCGATGTACATGTATGCATACATTTGTGTTTGTGAGTTGAGATGTGTAAGTGACATAGTGCATGTGTGGAGGTCATGGGTATTTGTCCTCAGTTTTGGTTTTGTTTTGAGACAGTGCCACTGTTTTGTTATTTGTTGCTGTGGATGCCAGGCTAACTGGTTCATGAGCTTCTAGGGGAGTTTCCTATTTGTGCCTCCTGCGTACTCCCTTGTTTGGCTTTACAGAAGTTCTGGGGACTCAAACTCAGATCTTTGGGCTTGCACAGGAAGTACTTTGTATACTGAGATGATGGCTCGTTTGAACTATTAGGGACCAGAGCATGACATAGAGAAATTGGAGTGTTCTGCATGCATACCTGTCAAAACCCATGAAAAGGCAGGAAGGACTTCCTTGTATATGCTCTTATAATCTTCTTTTTCATGGGTAAGTGATGACAGTAGGTTACAACTCAGCTTCAGCATGGCAGATTTATGACATGAAAGTGCAATAACTGGGATAAAACGACAATCTAGGAAAAGGCAGTTCTACTGTGAGTTGCTGAATTAGCTTACTGGCTGGTTTAGCTGCCCTCCTGAGTGGTCATTCTGGGGGACAGGTTATTCTGAACCATAAGTGCAGTGGGAACTTACCCTCTAATAGTAATGTAAAGCCCTTATGATGGAGACCCATTCACCTATTGGCTTTTCTCCCCAGAAAAGTGACCCTAGTGTATTGAATTTGTTTTGAACCATTTGTACCTTTTAGTTTTCTATTTATGAAATATTTTCCATCACATTTCGATCTGGTTGGGAAAAAAAATTTTTTTTTCTGTTAAGTGTTGGTTTTTCCGTTGGCCTCTCTCCCCATTTTGTTATGAGTAGGTTTTTCCTGCCGGCCTTGTCCCACTGCCATGCCAGCCCCAAATAACACACAGAGACACTGTATTAGATACAAAGCTATTGGCCTGTTACTATCATTGCTTATTGGCTAGCTCTGTCTTAAATATTAACCCATTTCTATTAATTTGAGTATTTCCACATGGTCTCATCTTACCAGAGAAAGGGGCTGGCGTTCTGCTCACTCCAATCTCTACATCTTGACTTCTCCCTACTCCTTCTAGAATCTTCCTTGTCTCCTATCCTCCTTGTCCTGCCTATCTTGCTTTCCTTTTGGCCAACAGTGCTTTATTCATTAACCAATATGAGAAACATATTTACAGAATGACATCTCCCATCACTTTTCCAAAATCAAAGGTTAAGATTTTCTCTCTTACTTTCTTAGATCCCCAAAATAGGAACTCAAAGTCTCCAAAAAGAAATGACAAGGAAAAGGAAGTACTAATTACCCC
Organism: Phodopus roborovskii; assembly: GCF_943737965.1. Classification (NCBI taxonomy): domain Eukaryota; kingdom Metazoa; phylum Chordata; class Mammalia; order Rodentia; family Cricetidae; genus Phodopus; species Phodopus roborovskii. The sequence continues at coordinate 163,100 of NW_026126144.1, forward strand.
AATTTGATAAGTGCAGGCTCTGTGCATGAGTTGTAATATCACATTGTGCCCTATTAATGTGTATGACTATTACACATTAATAAAACATTACAAGCAAGCCCCCCAAAAACATACAGTTTGGTTGTTCACATTTATGTTTGCAATGCATATTTAACTCATTTAACTTTTCCTTTATTTTATTATAACTCTTAGGTTGCTTATTTTCCATTTGGAGTTTCATCTAATTTTCACCATCTCTGTATTCATTTATTTATATGAAGTTACAAATAGAAAAGGGACAAGTTTTGATGTTGGTTTATATTAGGGTACACAAAGAAAACCCTAAAGTCTAAAGGAATCTTGTAACTAACTGCTCTATGGGCAAGTTAACCAATCTTTGGTTAGCTTGTGCTGAAATGCATTGGTACTTTTTCAACAAAAGAACTTCCTCATATGTTGCCTCTGCCTGTACCAAGATTTATGGATAGTTTCTGTGTCACAGAAAAGATAGTGTTCCATGATACAACTGCATATGAGCTCAATGATTGTGGCAGCAGTTCTTCTGATATGCACAATCTGAGACATCGGGTCAACCAGTAGATGTCTGTGTTCTACGTATCTTTACTTATATATGTTTTCATGAGTGATAGTATTTCTGTAGCATGGGAGTTAGAGTGCATATTTTGTGTAGCTGAGGTCCACAGGGCTACTTAGCACTGGCCAGGTGAAGAAAGGCCCAAAGACTCAATGTCTTTTATTTGTGGTCTTTGGTCTCTGTGCTTAGAGAAATGATGCCACATACCCTGTGTGTTGAGTAAGTGTTGTTAGGCCACTGTCACTGTGTGGTTTCCCTTCTGAAGCACCTGCATGTCCCTGACACAGAATTTTAGGCCACCCTGCCTATGTCTGACCACGACCAGCACTTCGTGGTTTCTGTGCTATATAGGCTTCAGGTTAACCAAAATCAGGTTGCCTGTTATTTTAACTATTTCTAAGGGGGAAGTCCCTTTAATCTGACTTTATTGTTCTTGCAGGGGTGTTGGAGCTCAGACTTCTATGACAGCTGACCCTAAGTTGCTCTTTTGGTTTCTTTTCCTTGCAGTGGAGGCCATAGTGGAGTTTGATTACCAGGCCCAGCACGATGATGAGCTGACGATCAGCGTGGGTGAGGTCATCACCAACATCAGGAAGGAGGATGGAGGCTGGTGGGAGGGACAGATCAATGGCAGGAGAGGTTTGTTCCCTGACAACTTTGTAAGAGTGAGTATAAAGCCAAACCCTTTTTCCTGTTTCCTGTGTGTGCTTTGCAGACAAAAAGGCTGTGTGGGATAAGGATAAAGTGCATGAGGCTCTTAGGGGGTGTTACTGGCAGCTTGATCTCCTGGGGGATGGGGAATGTCAAGGAGAGCATGTGTAATTTTGCCCTGTGGATGTAGGATATCATGTGTCTTAAAGTGATATTTTAAGACCCAGAATGATCTTTCCCACAATGGTTTCTCACTTTTTTTAGAAAATACTGAGAAAATATAAAGCCTGTGAAATTGTTTGGTTTATATATTTGTTTATGTGCTTTAAGAGTTTGAAAGGGTTGTTTCCTTTTCCATTCCATACAAAATGGAATTTGAAACTCAGTTTTGGCCATTTGTGCCAGTAGCCTCCAGATCAAATGCAGAATTTAAATGGTGCTCTTTCCCGCTTTCTCCTCATTGATGTGCCTTTGTGATAGGAGCAGCATTGTTTTACTTTCTCCCTTTATGTCTATGAAGTACTGATTAAACCCTGTTTCATCAGGAAGGTTTTGAAACCTGTGCCCTTTGTCAAACTCATTTAGGGCTTAATTACAAAGTGTTTTCATTCCTGTTAATAAATTATTTGTCTCAACCACTGTAAACAGCAGTGTGAATTTTCTGGTCAAGAAGAGGTTGCTTGAGGCTGTTCTTCATGGGAAATACTGTGTCTAAAAGACCCAGTACCATAAGCTTCCCCTCCATAGGAAGAGCTTCATGTAGAATCCCAGGCCTGTAGCTGAAGTCTCTGTGGTAGCAGGAGTATGTCTTGGCTGTATAGAAGAGGTTATTTGAGAAATCTTGCACCCAGAGAATTGTGTGTCCCCCTCAAAGGAGTGTCAAGGGCTGGGTCGGAAGGTTTTATGATGGGTGGGGTGGGGGTGGTAATTGATGAAAGCCATGTGAAGAGCTGCACAGTTCCAAAGCTTGGGCCTCTCTACCTTTACTGTGTGGAAATCTAAACCAAGAGGACTCTAATTCAGTTTTTCTTCAGGGTCTTGCCTCCAGGTGACCTTGCCAACCTCTCTTTCTTCTTTGCCTTTTGGTGTTCATAAAGCTGGGGGAATGGGGTAGAGTTTGGCTGGGAACACACTGCTAAGCATTGCTTTGCTCTCTGTGGTAGGAGTGTTGAGATCATGCTGGAATCAAGGAGCTTCCTCCCATTCTTAGGGTAGAAAAGCACAACTTCTGGGCTACCACTGATTGATTCTGTTGATATGTATATGAGTGGTAATTCTTGTGCCTTTCCAAACAAAACTTCCCACTTTAGAAAAGGACTGTTCTTGAAGTTGGGCCAAAATTGAATGTGAAAGGAGAGGTTTCCCAAAGGAGGGGACACTGGTTGGGGTGAAGGAGAAGGAGGAAGGAGCAAGAGAAGAGGTTATGACAAAGAACAGAGAGGAGCCTGGGAAGGAGGGTAAACCTTGGGAAAGGGAGGAGTGTGAGAAAGCGGTGGGGCATGGGAAAAGAGGTGAAGCAGAAGAGACTTTAGTGTGAGCTTCAAGTGTTGAGGGCAAGTTCTTTCTGTTCTGACAGATTTTAATGTGTCTTGTTGGCCTCGTGCCCTCTCACTTCAAACCACAGATCCATAGAACCTAATTGGAAGGCACTGAGTAAACCTGTAGAATTGGTTTTGGCTTCACTCTTCATGTGCTACATGAGGGGTTGTGGAAGGCAGATGGGAAGCAGGACAGCAATTATCCAGTCTCCTCTGTTTGGCAGTGCTGCTGGCTTGGAGAATAGAAGGAACTTTCCCTGTGAGGGAGGGAGAGGTCATATGGGCCTTTTTTGCCAGGGCCTCCTTCATTGCCTGGACTTGCTGCCTTGGCTTAGACTTGGGAACCTTCAGCTGCAGACCCCTGCATGTTATCGGTGTTGGTTCCAAGGTGTGATTGGGTGAGAGAGAAGTGAGGGCGACCTTAGAGATCTAGGGCGACTCCTCAGGCACCTTCCTGCCAGTTGGGTGGCCCTGGGCTGCCTTTGTCCCTTATCCCTTACCAGAGAAGTGGCTGCTCTTGTTCAGTCTCTCCTCTATGCCTTCTGGGGGATTTGTCTTTAGCTACACACACACACACACACACACACACACACACACACACACATATACTTCCTGTTTGAAAAAAATCTCTTTATTAATCTGGCGTCAGGTTGAGCTGAGCCTGCTGTTATCTTTTGCAAGCCCAACTACCTAATTGTCTGATCTGAGGATTAAATGGCATAGTACTGGCAGTCATTGAACACAGTGGCAGCCATCTAGGAAATGTGCCTTTGGTCCTGTTACCATGTAAAGGAATGACCCTCTCCCCTTGTTTTTCCTAATCACTTGTTCCCTATCCTAGCCTTGAGCCCTTACTCGGTGAGAGGAAGTCACATTCTTGGGAGGTACTTGCTCCATCCATAGTGTATAAAATAGAAATGTCTAGGGGTGGTGCTGCTTGTGACTATCTACAGAAACATCACTTCTTTCAGACGGCTGAGTCTGTTTTCACATTCACCCTTAGGCTTATTATTGAAATCTCAGTAGGTGGATACAAGGAAGTTTAATAACAACCAAAGCTCCCGCAGCGAATTTTAAAAAGAAAATGTGTTTTTAAGCAATAACAATCATATTGGCATACATCTGCCAGTTTTGAATATTTCATTTAGCTTAAGAATTAGTTTCTCTTGTATTGAATTAAGTAATCTTGTGGAGTCCTATCATTTCTTTGTGTGCTCTGATGATGTTATTAGAGAACTGCCTTAAGTATTTTCTCAGTTCATGTATCAAATCCCTAGCGCCCCATTTGAGCACACGTTCCTAAAGTGATGACATTCAGTGACCACCTTCAGCTTGTTGTGTCAGTCTCTCTAACAGGCATCGCTGCCATCCTCTTGGTATCATGTATACTTACTATAGAGGACAGGCCTGTCCTTTGCCAGTTCTTAGGTTTTTTTTTTGTTTTGTTTTTTTTTTTTTTTTTTAGTTTGTCCCACTTTTATATTCATTTACATTAAATATGTCAGAAGAATCTTTTCAAATCCTTCTTTTTTCTCTCATCTCTCTTTCCCTACTTTTTCTTCTTATAATCTCTCTTTTCTATTGTTTGAGAATTTCATACAAGATAAGATGTTTGATTCAAATCTACTCTCCTATTCCCTCACCGTAAATTCCTTCTCTATCTCCTCTCCCAACTTCATATGCTTGTGCTCTCTCTCTCTCTCTCTCTCTCTCTCCCTCCCTCCCTCCCTCCCTGTCTTTGGTTTTTCAAAACAGGTTTTCTGTATAACAACTTTCTTTGGCTGACCTGGAACTCACTCTGTATACCAGGTTGGTCTTAAACTCAGAGATCTGCCTGCCCCCACCTCCATGTGCTGGGATTAAAGGCATGCCCAGCTGTTTTTTTTTTTTTTTTTTTAAATCATGGAGTCCATTTACTACTGCCTAAATGAACCTCAGGACTGAATCCATGAAAAAAACCCACTCTTCTTCCCACAGCAGCCATCACTAACTAATAGCTTAAATAGGAGTGGGGGTTAATGAACCCACCCGCCCCATCTATGCTGGTATTCAGATTCCCTTAATCTTGTATATGCAGTCACGGCTGCTCTGAGTTCTTGTGTATAATGGTTTTGTCATGTCTGGCAAATACTTTTTTGCTGCAGGTGTTCACTACCACTGGCTCTTACAGTCTGCCTCCTCTTCCATGATGTACCATTGAGGGCTGAGCAATCTAGTCTTATATGGGTCTCTGTATCAATCACCATACACTGACTACTTTAGACTGTGTTTTTCTTTATCTTGTCTCACTTCAAAGAGTTAATTTGTTTTAAAGATAAAATTTACATACACTAGGTCACGTGGTGGTGGTGCATACCTTTAATCCCAGCACTCTGGAGGCAGAGGCAGGTGGATCTCTGTGAGTTTGAGACCAGCCTGGTCTGCAGAGTGAGTTCTAGGACAGGCTCCAAAGTACACAGAGAAACCCTATCTTGAAAAAAACAAAAACATAAATTACATAGACTAAAATGCATAAGTCACTAGCATGCACTATCATTTTTGATTTTACATAAGAATGTACCTCTACAGCCACCAGCTATACGATACTATTTCTGCCATCAGGCACCCCACAAAGTTCTCTTGCTTTTTCCTAGCCATTCACTACTTCCTAGGTAGTCAATTTATTGGGATGGATTAGTGTTCCCATACTTGAGCTGTTATATAAGTAGGGCTATAAAAACGCTTACATGTCTTCTTTTGTGCCTCAAAATTGTTGCATGTTGATACACTTAATTCTTGCCACATAGTATTGCATAGAAATGAATATATCATAACTTGTGGATCCATTTTTTTTTGTTGTTGTTGTTGTCGACTATTTGGGTAATTTCATTTGGGGGTTTTTGTGACATTCTTGTATGTCTTCTGTGGACACAAGTACCCATTTTGTATGTGTATAATGCACTTGTAGGAGTGCAAATACAACCCTTGATTTCAACCAGTAGGTTTTTTTTTTGTTTGCTTGTTTTTTGTTTTTGTTTTTGTTTTCTGTTTAAAGTAAGCCTTGGCATTCTGCATGCCTTTAGTCCCAGCACTTGGGAGACGGAGGCAGTTAGATCTCTGTGAGTTAGAGGCCAGCCTAGTCTACAGAGCAAGTTCCTGGACAGCCATGGCTATATACAGAGACCCTGTCTCGGAAAACAAAACAGAAAGCTGGGGCCCCTGTAAGAAAGTGGGTGATACATGTACTTTGAGCCTCTTATCTGCTACCTAAATCTTGGTGAGTCTTATTGGTAAAGGAGACCTGACACAGAGCTCAGTGTCTTGGAGCAGATTTGATTGGTAGGGCCAGGAACTAGCAAAGACTAATCCGTATATTATTAAAACTGTGCACATAGAGAGCATGTATCTAAGCTTTGTTGAACTCATTTAATGAGGAAACCAGTAGAATAACAAGCCTTGATTTACTGAGGATATGAGGAATTGATTAAAAAGTCAGTGGAATATTCAAATAAGATTGTAAAGTGAGATTGAAAACTGGCTCATGTCTTAGAGGACAATAAAACCCTAACCTTTGGAGGTTTCATTTCTCCCAGGGGGTGGGGGAAGCTGTATGCCATACTGTGTTTTCTATGAGTTATTCTCTGACTTTTGTAGAGTTATAAAATGTCCTAATAAAATATTAGTCCAATTTATATTTCCAGAGAGGCAGATGGCTCTCCTGGGGTCTCCCTTAAGAAAATGCATTAGTATATCACCATAAGGTCCCATGACCATGAGCTTTTTTTTTTCTTTATTTATTTATTTTGACTTAATTTTCAGGTTTGGGTATTGTTTTCTTGAACTGACCATGAAAGACCATAGTATGGTGTACAATATTAGGAAATAACAGGGTGAGTCATCAGTCATTTAATAGAGAAACCTATATCCTTTCCAAGACCTCAAACTACCACTTAAAACCAGAGGGCAACTGCTATTATACGGAGATTTGGGCTCCTTCTTTGGATTTATTTACAAATATCATCCTTTAAAATCCTTACTCTGAGATGCACACAACATTGTACTTTGATTGTGTCTGGTGTCTCTTAATATAGGCTCCCTGGTAACGTATGGCAAAGGGAAGCAGGCTTAAGGCCTGAGACATTTTGTAATTCACAAGCAGAAAGCAGGAAGCTGTGGTAGGGGTTAAAAGAATATGGTTGTTGATCTTGAAATGCATCTGATCCTGTCTGTGAGGAAGTGAGCTCTTTTCTTGGCCTGGTTCTGTGTGCCTTCCATGGAAGGAGTTAGCTGTACATGCCGCCTCCTCCATTGTTAAAAGCTGAAGTACATTTGCTTGCAGTTTGCATTCTAAGCCTGCTAAGTCTAACAGTTCTCAGCTCGGTTTCCCATCTCCTTAATTCTCCTTTGCTGGGTGTTTGAAATCTGTCTTTGGCATATTCCAAGCCTTCTTTTTTGTATTTGTGTAAAGATTGGCCATTGTAGTCCCTAAATGAGGCAAAAAGCCAGTATTCTACATATTTGTGTCACTTTGAGATGAAGCTCAGAATTGTTCTGCTGTTCTTGGTTTAGGAAAGGAGCAGGACTCTACTTCAACAAGTGGCATGAAGTAGACATTTTCACATTGCTCTTTTATACTGAGCATCATTCTTGGAGTTCCTATTACAAAAATTTTGCTTTTTCTTTATACTTCCAACCCCAAGGCTATTTACTTGTGATTTTTAGCAATGGTTATCTTCAAGATCCCTGTTGCTTTTCAAAAAGTAGCAGAGGATTCTGCAGGTGTGTTTCATTATGGACAGAGCCTCTTCTTTTTATGTTCAGTTCTGACAGTCTCACATCCAGTCTCACTCGTGACAGGCAAGCACTCTACCACTGGACTCAATGATCAGCCCCACAAATGTCTCTTTTTGCTCACTATTAATAGTGAATTACCTGTGTATATGAAGGTCTGCTGTACTCTAGGAGTACACATTTATTTGGTGTCTGCAAGAGAGGATTCTAGCCAGTGGTTAAACACCAAAGGATATAAATATAATGAAGACACAATGAACAGAGTGCCATATTGTCACAAACATGACTTCTCCCACAGGAAAAAAGATGTACAGTGTCTGTACCATAGCTTTGGAGAGCATATGTTAGACATTCTTCTGCAAAGATGATTGATGAAGGTGTTTCTGATTAAAATGTCGCTTGAGAAGTTTCTGAGTTCATTTACTAAGCAACTATTTGAACATACTAGATGGACCCTTTACGGGCCCCAATTGCTGGGTTACTTTATGGAATTATAATGGCTGCATTCTACTCAAGGCTTAATGGCTGCCTAGCGTTGCATGTATAATCTGAGTGCAATAGCCATAATGTACTGGGCACTTACTGTTTGCCAGGCAGGAAGAGAGGCTGAGGCCTTCATATGCCTGATTTCATGAAATTGTACCATTCTGTGACATAGGTACTCTTTTGATTTAGAAAAAATGCTGAGAAAAGGCAACAAGGTGTATCAGCATTAAGGGACTTATCCACAGCTGCAGGAACTAGTAGGGAACAGAGAGAACTCTGGAATTCAGACAGCTGGCTCCAGAAACTGAGTCTCCAATCTGATAGCTGACTGATGGTATTCTACTCTGTCTTTACCTCCTGCTGTGTTATGCTTCCTTCAAATGTTTTACCAAAAGAAATAAAATCAGGTATCAAACCTTAAGAAAATAGCCTTTGTAGTGATGTATGCTTTTAATCCCAGTACTCAGGTAACAGAGGCTGGTGAGTTTGTGAGTTCAAGGCCAGCCTGGTCTACATAGTGAATTCCAGGCCAGCCAGGGCTACAAAGTGAGACAAGACAAACAAGTAACAACAGTAACAAGGCAGCTTCCATCTACTCACAGGCTTGTACTATTTTTCCTACAAGTTCCAAAATAAGGGAAAACATTTCATTTTAATTAATTAGTATGCAAACTTGTCATTTTTCAGTGCTTAGTATATACCATTCAGTAGGAGTGTGACTGTTGTTTTCCATCCTTAGTACGCTTCAACAGCAAGAAATTCTAACTCAAATTTTCTTTTCACCATTAAACAGATAGTTCATTTTCGAAAAATTCCTAAGTTCAATAATTAGAAATGTTGGTGCAACTTTTCTTACAATGGCATCTGAGTAAGGTCTGGAGTAATTAAGGACACATGTTTGATGTGTAAGGACCCATATAATTTGAAATCTCAGACTTTAACCATTACAGTACAGGAAGCAGGGTGCATCTTGTGACTCATGGAGAGTTTTGATCTTAGTGAAGTGTAGTTCCCTCATTGAGTTGATTGTGTATAATATAATCTTACTGCCTTAATGACAGGATTATCAAATCCTCACTTACAAAGGAACTTTTAGACCATGTGCTCTAACCCCCAGTTTTCTAGCAGATCACAATCTAAACTGTCAAGGTTGTTGCTGTGATCGTTACTGGATAGTAAAGCTTGTGAGTGTGGGGCTCCAGCAGAGGCCTCGAACACCGAGTCTCTTACATGGCTGTGCTCTAGGGATGTCGCATTGTTAGAATTTTGGGGTGGAGGAAGAAGTTGGGATAAGAGTCTTCAAATATTTTTAAAGGGTTTGTTTCAAAGCCAGGTTATATAGTGGTGCACAGTGGTAATCCCAGCACTTGGGAGGTGGAGGCAGAAGGATCAGGAGTTTGAGGTCATCCTTCACTATGTAGCAAGTTGAAATTCAAGACCAGCTGGGGCTACAGTAGGCCCTTCTCAAAACAAAACAGATCAGATGATTCTGCTACTTAGTTAAGCTTGGTTATTTATTTTATTCTGTGGCACTGATAGGGCAGTACCATAGTTTGTGTCTATATCTTTTCTCAAGAATATGAATTGGTAGTTGGTGACTTAGATTTGAAAATATTATAATGCTGTTTTTAAAGTATCCTCATTATATTATAATATATATTAGAAATTAGCTTTGTGAATAGTTGGCATAATCATACTGGGTATTGTAACAAAATATCTACGCTATATAAAGAACATAGCAATATGTAAATAAATTCTCCTTTTAAGTCAGTCATGCAATCAGATGGCAGAACTTCTGGGTCAAAGCCTTAATTTTCTTCTGCTCCCTACTCAGTGTTAGTAAGATAAGCAGATATCTAGAAATGATCCCCCAAGAGTTGCCCCCAAATCCTGACAACCTGTAACTGTGGCACATGTGATCATGTGATGCTGAGTGGTACAGGTGACCTGAAATGGCAGGTTATCAGCTGGCCCTAATTTAGCATGCGAACCTTGAAGAGCTGAGCACTTTCTGTGCATACATGGCAGAGAGGAAGTCAGACTACACTGCAGAGGGGGGGTCACATGAGGAGCAGGCAGCAACCTGTAGGAGTAGGAAGAAACTTTAGTCACAGAGGAAATTAAGGCTTCAGACTTTCTGTCACAGAAACTAGATTCTACCAAAAACCCAAGTGAGGTTGGTGATGCATTCCTCAAGCCTTCAGATAAAAGCTCACCCTGGTTGGCAGCTTCAAATGGCTGTGTGTGACACAGAGTTGAGCCTATTAGCATTTCTGACTTCCAGAATTTCCAGAGAACAAATGGATGTTGTTTGAAAATGGATATGGCTTAAAGTAGGTGTAGCAATTGACCTGAAGGGAGGTTCTCTGATTCTTGTCCCTGAGTGACATGGGGGAAACCTGTGACAACCCTCAGGTTTCAGGTACTATACAATACATTGTTATTAGTGTCACCATACCATACTAGAATTTATTTTGTATCAACATCTCCCCCTTTCTACAAGGTCATCTTTGATCAGGCTGTTAGGTTATCTGAGAATGATGGACATCACAACTCTACCTACACTACCCTACTAGCCTGTCCTTTGATTTTTAAAGATGAAAGGCCTCCAAGTAGACCTCCAATACTTCTAACTCCATCGCAGCTTCTCACTGCTGACAGCACACAACTAACAAACACCCAGAACTCTTCCAGTATCTCAAATGCCTTAATATTTGCATTAGTAGCTAGTGTATGTTAACTGATTTGTATAAACCAAGCACCACTTAAGTTTCTCTAGATCACAAATCAGGGAGGTGACAGGTAAGAGAAACAAGCTTCTCATTGCTGAACACAAATTATCTAGGAATGTGTCACTTGATTTCTAAGTGTTTCGAGACTTCTGGTATCTTTTAGTTGTTGACTTTCAGGTTGATTATATTATAACCAACCAGAGAATATATTCTGTATGATTTCAAGTCATTCAAATAGGTTGAAGTTAGCTGCTGCTGCTTCTTCTTCTTCTCCTCTTCTTCCTTCTTCTTCTTATTATTATTCAAGTTAAGGTATATAGACACTTAAAAGGAATATGTGTTATGCTGTATAAGGGTGGAGTCATCTATAAAAAACAGCTGGAACCTTTTGGTTGGTCATGTTTAATTCTGTATCTACACTGCTTTTCCACATAGTAGTTCTGTTAAATACTGAGGAAACTGATACTAAAGTTCCCAGCTGTAATTGTACATTTGTCCATCTTTCATTTCATCCTATCTGAATTTGCTCCTTGACTTACTTCCAAATAAACACCTCATAAAATTAAAATGATCATTAAGTCAAATATACATTTAATATACTTGACTTATAAAAGATCAGTAACCAAGTGTACTGAAGAATAGACTTTGTTTACCCTCATGGTCATGGGTCTGAGTGGCTTTCTGCCACTGCTCAACCTTGTGACAGAGTATTCTGCTGCATGCCACTCAGAAAAAAAGATCAACTTCCAGGACCTGAAATATAGTTTCAGCTGAATTACTATCATTGTCTTTTTTCTTTTTATTACTGTTTTTTGTTTTTTCAAGACAAAGTTTCTTTGTGTAGCTTTGGAGCCTGTCCTGGAACTCGCTTTATAGACAAGGCTCATCTCAATTTCAGAGATCCACCTGCCTCTGCCTCCCAAGTGCTGGGATCAAAGGTGTGTGCCACCAACGCCCAGCTTACTATCATTTTCAAAATTATAAGGTGAGAACCACTACAAATCAGGAAGCTCCATTTTAAATTTCAAAATTCATCATATATATAAATTATATACATAAAATGTGCTTTGATCATGGTTTTGATTATATTCTCCATTATTCTTTTATTCCTTGCCCTCCTACTGTTCCTAAAGCTTTGTTTTTTTATATATACACATGGATTATGGTTCTTCTTGGGGGAATCAAGTCTTTATCATTGTTCATATATCATAATTCATTCTTAGACAAAACTGAAACTGTCAAGTTCAAAAGAACCTGGGTGCAAATGGCTAACCTTGGTTCCTATTAGCATACTAAAGCATATGCTGGCCTGGATTTCTCAGCATCAAAAAGAAAATACCTGTTACTGAGTCCAAGCTGGCATCTTAGCTCCTCTCAACTTTCTCACCCTTCTCCCTTACCCTAAACTTCTCCAGCTCGTGGGGTTTCCTTCCCCCAGCTCCCCATCCCTATAAAACCCTGTCATTTTTGTTAGGCTCTCTCTTGGTTTTCTTGGGCCTCTTGGTCCCCTCTTTGTGCCTTCTCTCTCTCTCTCTCTTGCTCCCCCTACATCTCTCATGGCCTGGTCCATTCTGCTGGCCATGTTTAGTCTGTTTCTTTCTCTCTGCTCTGGATTCTTCTCATATCTACAATAAAATCCTTCCCCTCAATCACAACTTTGGAGCTGTCATGTCCTCACTTTATACAGTCCCCCTTTCCTAGCAGCTGAGAGTGGCTAATAATGCCTCAGCTAGGGAGAGGATTTCATGACCAACTCTTCCGAACTGCTATGAATGCCTGTGAGTAGCTACCCTGATGTGTCCAGAAGACACTGTCCCTGTGGTCATTTGCCATCTCTGGATTATCTCTTCTGCAATGATTGCTGAGACTTGAGAGAAAGGTTTGCTGTATATATGTTATATTATTAGTGATGTCTATTTAGCAGAATTTAGTAGGTTCTCCCGTAGAGCCTATGCCATATCTAGCCATAGGTTCTTGGCGTGATAATGGTGCCAAGTATGCATTTCATCTCGTGGAACAGGATATAAATCAAACCAAAAAGTGGTTTGTTATTTCCATGCTGCTGTTGTGCCAAGTAATTGTTGCAGATTGCATGCTTTACAGCTGGGTAAGATGGTTCTTTTTCTCCTCTAGTCACATGCACTATGTAACTTCTAGCACTATGGAAGCTAGCTGGCTATTTCAGCTAGATTCATTGTTTAGTAAGCTCCCTGAATCCACTGTACTTCCCCCGCACCAGCCAGCACTGGGGCTAGAGATGTTTGCTGCCAATCCTGGCTCTAACGTGGATGCTGGGAATCCAAAAGATCTCATGTTTGCACAACAAGCACTTTACCCACTGAACCATCTCCACTGAACTTTGAGGTTTTATTGACAAAGTCACCATCACTCCAATCTTTCTTTCTGATTAGGTAATGATTTACTTGCTTTTTCTTTGTCATTAATTTTAATGAGTTTGATTGTGAAATTCCTTGACAAAGTTTTCTTTGAGTTTATCCTGTTTAGATTCTGCACATTTTGTGATTCGGGAAGTTTATGCCTTTTGCCAGATCTAGTGCATTTTCACCTATTATTTATTTGGATTATTCTTCCCATGCTCTTACTCTTCTGAAATATAAGGAAACAAACAGTTTATATTGTTATCCATGAATGTCTGAGGCTACTTTCTGTCTGTTGTTCAGACTGAATACATTTTATTGATGCATTGTCAAGTTCATTGATTCTTTCTGGCGTCATGCCTAATCGATTACTGAACTAGGCCTTTTAGTTTGACTCTCTTTTCAGTTCTATACTTACAGATTTATCTGTTATTTTCTAAATTTTATTTGTAGTTTCTTGGTGAAGTATTTTTGAGACAGGTTTTCTCTGTGTGGCCCTGACTTTTCTTAAACTCACTGTTTAAAGCAGACTGGCTTTGAACACACTGAGATCCTTCTGCCTCTCTCTGCCTCTGCCTCCCAAGCAAGTGCTGGGATTTAATGTATGTGCATCTACATCCAGTCAAGGTTCTTTTTTTTTTTGTGTGTGTGTGTGTGTGTGAGAGAGAGAGAGAGAGGGTTTCTCTGTGTAGCTTTGGAGAATGTCCTGGAACTCGCTCACTCTGTAGACCAGGCTGGACAGAGATCCACCTGCCTCTGCCTCCTGAGTGCTGGGATGTGCCACCACCACCCAGCTCTTTAAAACTTTAGAAACTTCAAGCTGCACTTCTTTACAGGTATGTGCACATGTTGCTTATTGAAATTAAAAGTCAATTTTCAAGAGTCAGTTCTCTCATTCTACCATGTGGGAGTGGTGGATATGCTAATTAGCTTGATGCCAATACATATTTCATAATGTTTATGTTAGATCTTCATATTGTACATCCTATATAGTTTTCATTTGTCAACCATATAGCAAACAAACTGGAAAAAAATAAGTAGTAAAAATTGTCCATCCTTAGCAACCCCTATCCATTTCAGTGAACAGTTGGGGACTAGAGCAGGACCACAGATAAAAATAAATAAATAAATAAACAAACAAACAAATAAATAAAAAGCTGAGAAGCACACTGGAGGTGCAAGTTGCCCTTGTAGGACTTGTTGGCAGTATAGATGGCTGGCTGCAGGGCTACCAAGCAGACTTTTGATTTCATTGTAGTTTTCTTACATTAGAAGGGAATTTGAAATAATGGCTGTCCCAATCTACCTAGAAGCCTAGGAGTAAAGTTCATCATTTTTGTGCTGTTGAGAATGATGAGATGAGAGGGTATAAGGAAACTTCTGGTAGAGTGCAGTTGGAGATGTGGATGTCTCTTTTAGGACACTAAGGACAAAGCCTGATTCCCTGGCCCTCCCTTGCCCTCGCCCTCTCCCCGTTGCCCTCTCCCCTTCCTCCAAACCATTTGTGGAAAGAGGTGAATGAAGTCAGCCTATTCTTTTTGCTTAGAGCTGCCTGTTTTGCTTACCAAAGGCATGGACAGTTCTTTTATTGTCATACTTCCCTTCAGCATCAAATTTTTCTCCAGAAGACTGAGAGAGGCAGAGAAGCGGTGTCGGGGTGGGGGTTGGGGGGGGTGGCAGCGGCATTTAGTATGCTTCTGGGAGACTGAGCACACAAAGCAAATGGGCTTGCTTGAGTTTGTAAGCTGAGAAGTTGTTCAAGCCAAACCACATCCTGCCCTGGGGTTCAGGAGGCAGGTGGTCCCAGATGGAGATCTGTGGGCCAGGCAAGTGTGTGAAGCCTGTGCTCAGTGTGTCACCATGTTCCCTTCACACTGAGCTTTTCTTTTAACGAGGCTGCCCAACTCACTGGTTACCAGTGAGGGCTGTGTTGTTGGTTGATCTCATTCCAGTTGTGGCTGGGCTGCAAAGCAGCTGCACACAGGCGGCTCTGCTGCAGCTCTTGAGGAAGTATTTTGCTGGCTGTAAACAACCCATGGTCAAGGGCTGAGATGTCAGATTGCAGCTTGCTGTCATCAGTATGGTGGAAGCCTCCTCCAACCCAGAGTTGGGTTTTAAAAAATATACTATGCAAGAAAATACAGTTTAAAAAGCATTTTTAATAATTGCTAAATGGACATGATGGTCATGGTTATACAAAATATAATTGGAACTGGTTTAGTGTTAAATGTGGGCATACTCTTAGCTGGGCTGTGCGTGTTTGGATGGTGTTTCAGTATCTGTAGTGTCATGGGGTTTGGTTTCTGACTGACCAGATATGGTTCATAGCAAAGATATGACATCCAAAATCAACATGGACAGATGGTGGGCAGAAGACATATTGCAGTTGTTTAAACCATAAAGCATTATCAAGTGATGCTGTGTTGTATTGGAACTTCCATGGGCACACTGGGAAAAGGATCAGGTTGATAGCTGCTACTCTGTAATTGCTGTCGAATAGCCTGGCTCATGCTCACAATTCAGTCTTTAACCATTTCCCTCAACTGACATGTTTTTTTCTTACCGATATTTTTGGTTGTTATTATTTTTTTTGGCAATGCTGGGGATGGGACTCTGAGCCTGGCACACAGTAGCTAAATACTAAACAACCATGCTACATCTCTAAGTCATCTGTCCTGATCTTGAAATTATAGTAATTGCCAGCTTGTGTAAGAAATACAGTTATCTGAAGTCCACACTCCTCTGTGTTAATGGGTGATTACATCAGGCTTTTGATGCAGGTACTATGAACTCAGGAAAATTTGAATGTGGATTGTGTGGATTGAAATGTTAAGAAACATTTTCTGCATGCATTCCTATTTCTTCCAGGGACTGCCCTGTTATTTAGTTCAAGATGTCACACTACAGCAGACCTCTTTAGTGCACATAATCCAGGCAATTTTGGTGTGAGCTTCTGCTGCCAGTGGTAGTTAAAATCCATATACCTCACTCCTTTTTTATTAGCCTCTGATGATTTTTTATTCAATGTAACTCATCATTTTATTTTAAAACTTGAATTTGAATGGGTTCCATTAACAGATATTTTAAGTGGCAATCAAGTCTAGGGTGCTGCTAACTCAAAGCTGAACACGATTCCCAGCCCTCAAGCTAGATATGAAATCAATTTCAGGCTGGTTGCAACTGCAATGCAGAGATATAGCTGTTTTGTAAACAGTCCTTGTATCAACATATCACAGTTGACAAGCCACAGTGAAGTGTGTGATCTTGCTATCTAAATGGCAGCCCTGATTGCAAGTCCACGTGAAGTGCATCTCCCAGGGCCACATAGGATAATTGAAGCCACAGATCATCCTTGGTAGATGATTACAGATTACCTCATTATAGACAAACTTAGGCCTGCCTTCATTCATTATATTGAAAGGTAAATGAGGATTCAGTTTACCCAAAACTATGTTCTTTTTTCTTTTTTCCTCCCTTTTCACTTAGACTATTCAAGTGGATGTTAAATTTTAAACACAATTAAAAGTCATTCTCCTTTAATGAAAATCACCATAGGGCCATGTTTGCCATTCCTGGGCTGTACTGTCCCCGAGTTTCTATTGACCCTGTAACCTCTCCCTTCTTTGTCCCGATGGCAGGGGTTGGTAGGTGATTCTTGCCATCCTTTTGTTTCCCAGGGTGCCTATAATGGTCTTTGGTCACAGAGCGAGTATGTTAAATATTCATCTGGCTTAATTGAATTTAATATGCCATCCTTAAAACTAACCTGTAGGTTTGGAGTTATTAAATGCTGTGTGTTTTAATAGCATATAATTTATTTGCTATTGTCCCAGCTAGTGAATTATTTAAGTAAAAGGGAAAGTTCTTTCCTTGAGATAGATCTTACCAAACTGATGCCACTTTCATTTCCATATTATTACTGAGTACAGTAAACGAGGAGTGTGGGTAAGAAGACTGAGGTGAGCCAAAGGATTATGCTACTAGATGCTATGTAACAAAATGTATTATAGTCTGGATCTGGTGCTCGTGGCTGATCTGGGGTCTGCCTGTGGATTTGGTTATAACTTTCAATTTATTTGAAGATTGACAATGATGTTTAGATATTGGTTCAAAGAAGAGTGAATTAGCATGTGATATTGTCATATTATTGATTTTTCAGCTTGTGCATTTGAAAATAAGTTTATTCTCTTTGAGACATTAATGTTTCTATTCCAACCTCTTTCATTTCTTTGACACTAAAACTTAATGGTGTATTTGGACAATTTCTGCTTTTTTAGAATAAGGTCTGAAATGTTGCCAAAAGTTTAGGTTGTAGGGCTAGTGAGGTGCCTCAGCAGGTGAAAAGGCCACTGTCTTGAGTTCAGTTTCTAGGACCCACATGGCAGAAGCAGAGGACTAGCTCCCTGAAGTTGTCCCTAGCCTCCACATTGGTGCCATGACATCCTTTTTTTCCCCTATACACAACATGGGGTGGGGGGGGAGAAAATTGATTTTTAAAATGTGCAGGTTATTTTTGATATCCCAGATGATCATTATACATTACTGAATAGGACCCAAGTATTGTATTCATATTTCAGTCTACCATGGCCACCCACACCATAATTTCATAGTATGAAATGTTTCTGAACTGTTAAACTATACAAGGGAATGACAATGTAGCCCACATCTAGTTATTTGCTGCCTAGTTTTTTCAAATTGTTAAAACATTGTTGACACACTTTTGATTCTTTTAAAAATAAAGTAGACTTACAGTTTCAGCTCAGAGATGTACAGAGCTGCAAACATGTTCCTCCCACACTTCAGTATAAACCAGACTGGTAATTAACAAGAGAACTAAGTTCACAGAACAAATGGCCATTTTACAATCTGGAGATCAGCAGGTACTTTCTGAGACACAGGAGAAGACCTGAGCATTTGCTGCAGGGGCAGAAGCCACCAGATGCTGAGAAGTAGGTAGGAAGAGTAAGACAGAAAATATGACAAATTGCTGGGGGCTGAGTGTGGGCTGATGCTCCTGGGGGCAGCAGCTGTTGGAGGGGTTCTGTCCCTTCACAGACTTTTCTGCAGGAGCCTGCCTGCAGTCAGGCGTACTGGTGGAAGCCACAGAAAGCACACTGTGCTGGCTTGGGGAGCCATGGAGAAATCCACTCAGACCTCCCTTTAGGAGAAAACATAAACAAAAAACCAAAAACCAAAACAAAACCAGACACTAATTTCTGCAGAGGAAGGGCACAGTACAGGGCCTCTGATGAAATGCCACTGTAGCTACTTGAAGGGAGCTCTCCCAGCCCCCACCCCTTCCTCTACCACCCCACTCACTACAAAAGTTTTACTCTGCAAGAAGCAAGAAGAGCTTTAAGCAGAAGTGCTGGCAAGAACCATTGCTGCTGGGGGATGGGCTGGGGGTTATAGCCCTGAAGGAGGAGCAAAAACAGCTGTAGAAGGTACACAGGCCCACCATATAGGTCAGATTCTGTGACCTAGAATATTTGTGGACTGCCCTCTTCATCCCACAAGCATGTCTCAAAGCCCAACTTCTGTTTAGGTTAACACAACACCTCACACCATAGGTGTGTTGATCTCAGCATCTACTGCTTTACATAAAATGCTCAGCTTTCAACCCCAAATGTCAAAGTATGGCAAGGAAATACAGTCTGAAGCACGGAAGCAGTCACTGAGACCAAATGCAGACCCACTCTAGCTGTTGGAGCTATTGAACCATACATACATGCATTACCTAGCTGTTATATTACCTCCAAGGAGCTCAGGTGCCAGGTGCTGTTTGGGATGCCAGTTTTAGAACAGGCATAACAAGGTCTGAGGTCTTAGCTGAAAGCCAAAAGAGGGCAGAGAGCATAACTGAAAATAAAGCAAAAGATAATTATAGTTGAAAGAGGCAATAAAGAAATAGAAGAGACAACAGCGCAGAGTGGCTGGTGGCTGGAATATGTGGCCTAGTTGAGCTGGCTCCAGCCATCAGTATGGAAGAACTTACAGCTTAGGGGATGTGATGTTAGGTCACTCAAGTCAGTGATGAAGAGGGACATGTCATTGATAAGAACAACCTAGGGACAACAGCAAGCATTGTAGTGAGGCAAAACAAGGTTGGATTTCTCACTATGACAGGAGTGCTTTTGGAAGTCCAAGTGTCAGGGACACAGTGCTGATAAGAGCAACCTCAATGCATTTGTGTCACTGTCATGGCTAACCTAGGGAGGAAGAAGTGAGTGACCTTTTTTCTGTTTACTTAAATCTCTTTCTTTAAATGCATGTAGGAATTCCTCCTCTCTGCCCCTATTTTTTGTGTATTATACCTTTGCCTTCTTTGTCATCACTTAAGGACCTTGGAATGGAACTTGCTGTTGGGGGAGTAGAAACATCTTTTAGCCACTAAAAATTGTATCTCTTTTCATAATTGTAAAGAATTGACATTGTTTTAGCTATTAATTAATTCTTATATCCATTCCCTGCCCCAGGGAGTGGTTATCCTTCCATTACAGGTGAAATCTGAAGCCTGAGGGGTCACCTGGCTTGACAGAGGTTGAAATTCCCTTATGGATTCCCCTTAGTATTTGAAGTCTGCTAGCCTCACCTCCTAGGATTGAACTGAAAGAACTATGCAGAGAATTGGGCATTTGAAAATAGATTTTGCTGGTGGTAGTGCACTTGGGAGGCAGAGACAGGAAGATCTCTGTGAGTTTGAGGCCAGCTTGGTCTACAGAGTTGAGTTCTGGCACAGCCAAGACTACATAGAGAAACCCTGTCTTGGTAAATGAAAAACAAGATTTTATTTCAGTTTTAATTATTTCTGTATGTATGCAGCTATATGCATGTGAGTGCAGGTGTCCATGGAATCCAGAAAAGAGCAGTAGATCCTCTTGAGCTGGAGTTACACAGTGGTTGTCAACTTCCTAACTTGGGTGCTAGGACCTAAACTTGGATCCTTTGTAATAGCAGAATATGCTTTTAACCTTTGAGCCATCTTCCCAACCCCATCCGTTTTGAGATAGAGTCTCATATTGTTGTTGAGCCTGTGAAGTACCTGAGCTAGGCCTTGAACTCCTGAACCCTGATTCTCTTACCTCTCCCTCCCAACTGCTAAGGCTACAGGTTTGCACCCACACATCCTACTGGAAGAATGGACACTCTTAAAAATAGTGGCCTTGGAGGAATTAAAAACCATCTGTTGAAATCTGTAGTTAGTAAGTCTTTGTCAAAGCATAGACTACTAAAATTGCCTGGGGAAATGGATTGAATAAGTACAGGTTCAAAAGTGTAGCACTTGCTCATTTGTTCTAAAAATTTTGGAATAGGTGAAAGTGGGTACTATAGTTTACAACATCACAATTCCTCTGCTGTCTTCCTGTCACAAACATTACTATATAGTAGCAATACTGTGAAGGCAAATTTGCCTGACACTTTCCTACCCAGAGCATTCTGGAACTCAGTTTTTGTGAATTCAATATCTAGTATGTAATTAGTACTGGTCTGCTGTTTTATGGACAATAGTTTTTTACCTTCTTAGATACTTGTCATACTCTTCTATGATTAATGGTTATTCTCTAAGTATAAGATAGGTATATTACAAATAATCTCATTAAAGGTACAGAAGGAGAAGTTAATTATATTGGATGAAGGAGTAACTATTGCCTGGTAATATAGCTCAGTGAGCATGTGTGAGGATTTGGTTTCAATCCCTACTACCAGAAAAAGAGAGAGGGGAAGAGAGGAAGGAAGAGAGAGAGAGAGAAAGAGAGAAAGAGAAAGAGAGAGAGAGAAACTCGCTCATATTTTCCTTTATATACTAAAAGCTGGTATTTGGTAACCACTGATTATTCATTGAAGAAAATACAGTTTTCATGTCATGTACTCTAGTTCACAGTAATAACTGAACACGGGTGGGTGCACAGTTGACATATCTGAATGGTTCATGGATTTGAGCCTATGGACAGTTCAACTCCCCTAATTGTACCATGGCAGCTCATGGCCTGGGTGATTTCTACTATGTTAAAAAGACAAACTCCACACAGATGGTAATTGATTAGCATAAGGGGTACCCAAAACTGTCAGGTTCTGATAACCTACTGGGAATCTTGGCTGAGCTCTGAATAGGGTGCTGTGAAATGTTTTAAACACAGCCACATCTAGATTGAAGCCACAACTTCCATCAAATTCCTTATGATGTTACTTGAAGAAAAGAAATAAGCCTATGAATTTTTAAAAAGTTTCTTCAAGTATATTGATTTTTTATAAATGGATGTAATTGGCTTTCATTAATTCCAAGAAGTATTTATCCTGGAATGCCTAGGTTCCACATAAAACTTCTTAATACTGAAAGATTTTCCAGGTTCGTATTCCTTGACTGTCTGGGACTTGAATGTGACTAATGGCTTTAGGCATGCACAGTAAAGCAAGTTTTGATGTTGCCAGCACAGATGGAAAAATGTATCACTTTAATTCAAAAGACAGGCTGTCACTTTCCACTTAACTTGACCAGTCAGATTTTCTTGGGTGGATGGGAAGGGATGGAGCAGGATTGAGCTCTGCCATTTGTCACCAAGATCCCAGGGTGCTAGAGTGTATTACCCCAGGAGTAGAGTACTTATCTAGCATTGAGTGGCCATGAGTTCTAACCCCATAGCTATGCACAAAAGAATTCACAAGGGGAGGATCTGGAGTGATGGATGACTCAGTGGTTAAGAGCATTGGCTGCTCTTTCTGGGGGTCTAGGTTTGAGTCCCATAACCCACACAGTGGTTCACAACAGTCTGAAACTTCAGTTCTAGGGGTTACAAAACCCTCTTTGAGCCTCTGCAGCCACTGTATACAAGTGGCAAACAGACATACATGCAGGCAAAACATCCATACACAGAAAATAAATTATTTTTAAAAAGTCCCAGAGGACATTGCAGTGTGCCTTTTGATGTTCTACTACTTGTGAAGAAGGAAGCAACAAAATCCCATAACATTCTAAAGCCAGATGAAGGATAACCTGATTTGCTCAACCTCTAAAGTGTGCCTTCCTGGAATCTTGTGAAATGCAGATTTTGATGGGGTCTGGGCTTGGGAAATGGTTACTGACCTTCTAACCCAGTCTCAGGGATCTTGGGGGAATTTAAAAAGCAGTTTCCCAGGGTTGTGCCAGACCCATTGAATTAGAGACTGTGGGAAGGAGACCATCAGGTACGTGTGTGTGTGTGTGTGTGTGTGTGTGTGTGTGTGTGTGTGTGTGTGTGTGTTGGGGGGTGCTGGGAGAAGAGGCAGCTACTAAGCAATTTGGTAATAAAGCTGTCAACTTTGTTTATTGGGGTGGTGGTGAGGAGGAGCATAATGACAGCTTGGAA
This sequence comes from Phodopus roborovskii, assembly GCF_943737965.1. NCBI lineage: Eukaryota > Metazoa > Chordata > Mammalia > Rodentia > Cricetidae > Phodopus > Phodopus roborovskii. The sequence goes on from NW_026126144.1 coordinate 185,573, forward strand.
AACTTCACTGTAAGAATCAGATGGAGATGTTTAATGATGAGCTTTCTGGCATCCTAAGGGTTTCCTCTTTGACCAGAAGAACATGAGAAATCTTACAAGCCACCCCCTCAGAAAGGAGTTGAGGAGTTCCTTATGATTGTCCAGACTGGTTTAAAGCAGAAAGCATGGAGGTTACAAACAAGAAAGCATTTAATGGCTACCTTGCTGACCTGCCTAATGTTAGCTAATGTCTGTGAAGTTTTTCAGAGCACATTCAGGGAAAACAGGGTCCAAATATGGGCAGGAGAACTTATGATTATGAGGGAGGAGCTAAAATTATCACCAGGAATATTGAATGTGTCATTTTGGCTTCTGCTCTGGGGGTTTCGTTGCAGTGCTGTGTGGAGAACCAGGGGCAGCTGCAGAGGAAGCCTTGGGGCTGTCTTTGTTGCAGTGAACCATGGATCCCACCCTGGGGGTTTTGTGGGTTACTCCTTCCGTAGTCTGACCTTCTACGTTTTTGGTTTTTGGTAACAAAGGCTCTGTAATGCTTTGCTCTTTACCATCCTCTAAACTTCCCTGTGAATCATTTCTTGAGGTCAAGCAGGAAGACTCAGGGACTCATTTTCCCACTTTCGGTGCCTTCCAGAAATTATTGTGTTCCTTTTACTTTACAGTCTCTCTTCAAATCCAAGTGTTTGCCATTGTTGGACATGTGCTGTTACTTTTTAAACTCAGGTCATTACTTTTTCTGAAGAAGAAAAAAATTAAGGGAGCCCTTGCAAACCAGGAAAAATTAGAGCCCTCCCTTTTCCCTTTGTAGATGGTTATGTAATACATGATGTTGGTTGTGTGTGTGTGCTGTCCCTAGGGACATCTGCCCTAGGGAGGGTCTGAGCACAGAAGGAGTTCTAAAAATGAGGGGTTTCTGCTAGGTTCCTACTTCCGTGTTCTGGGTTCCATACATCAGGCTGAGTCCATGCTGAGCCTGTGGTCATCATAGGTCAGCCCATCAGCAACAATACCTAGGACTTGCCCCTGGCTCTCATACCTCTGACTTCAATGACACAAGTGACCTATGAGACAAACAAGTGTCCTTCTGTAGAGATAAAGGTCAGAGCAGTACAGTACAGGGCCTGCTATTGGGTGGGTATTGTGTTGTAATGCTGTTAGAGGTTCACAGAGGCAAACCTGGAGGAGGGACAGCTGGAGTTGGGCTTTTTATCACCTACTGGAAAATGGGTCTAGTATGCTAAGGGATCCCCTATGAAGGAGACCTAAGAGTCTGGAACAGGTATGCAGGAAGGCCACCAGGTGAAGAGGATGGGCTAAATTGAGCCTCTTGAGAAGGATTTACTATAGAGGCCTGGAGGAGGAAGACCAATTTTGTGAGGGTCTGGAATTCAGCCTTTTCCATAAGATGGTCAGCTGGTTAGTATTTTTGTCAACTTGCCACAAGGTAGGGTCATCTGGGAAGATAGAACTTTAATTAAGAACACACCCCCATCAGATCAACCGGTAGGGTAAATTTCTCTTATTTATTTATGTATTTCTATTATTTTATATTGAATATTATATTTTATTTTTAAATTTATTTTTATTTAACATGTATTAAATTTTTCCTTGCATGTATGTCTATGCACCACATGCATGCCTGGTACCTATCACAAAGTCCAGAAAGGGTGTCGGATTTCCTGAAAATGGAGTTACGGGGCTGTGGGTGCTGGCAATCAAACTCTGAAACTCTAGAAAAGCAGCCAGTGCCCTTAACCGCTGAACCTCTTCTCCAGCTCAACATTTTCTTGATTGATGTGGGAAAACCCAGCCTACTGTGGGCAGTGCCATTTCTGGGCAAATGGCATTGGGTTGTATGAAAAAGCAGGCTAAGCAAGCCATGGTGAGCAAGCCAGCAGCAGCATTGCTCCTTGTGCTTTTCAGTCCCTTCATGAGGGACTAAGCTGTAAGGTGAAATAAACTCTTACCTACCTAGGTTGCTTTGGTCATAGTGTTGGTCACAGCAATAGAAAGGCAACTAGAGTAGATGGGGAGGGGGCGAAGTGAGGTCAGGAGATGAGAGGGAGTTTGCTTGTCCTTGTGAGGGATTTGGAATGGGGGGAAGAATGGAAGAAAGGATTTAAGTGGGTGCAGGTCACCCTCATGTGGACTTGGGGAAAATGTTCCTGCAACTTGTGAGCTCTCCTGCTTGATCACCTGCATTCCCAGTAGCTTTTCAAACAGCTTCGTGGTGTCTAATGTACACAGCAGCATGAAGTGCACTCATTGGGAGGGTCTCGTTCATTTTTTTTTTTTTTTTAATTTGGAGTTGTAGAATGAGCATCACAATCTAATTCTCAGATATTTCCAATTCCACGAAGGGCAACTTTGTGCCCATTTACAGTTCCTCCCCATTTTCCATGCCCAACTCTAGGCACTCATTCCTTTTTGTAATTTCCCTCTCTCTTTTTTAAAATTAAGGGGAATGTTTTCAGTGAGTGTGATATTTACAAATTATAAACTTTTATTATTGGTTTCCCAGTTAGGTCTCAGTCCATCCTTGTCAGCATGCTTCAGATTTCACATGACAGAACCCTGTCTGGGACTGTCTTAAACATAAGACTGTTGTCTTACATAACTGAGAGGCTAGAGGAGGGTGGACCCCTGGGGCAATGTGATCCACTTCATGACAGAGACTCTTGATATGGGACCATGGAGATGGTTTAGCAGGTAAAGTGCTTGGTGTGCAAGCCCTGATCACCTGAGCTGGAAACTTGTAATCCTTGTAGTGGTGAAAGGAATTAGCTGGTTTCACAAAGTTGTCCTCTGACCTCAACAAATGTGCCATGGCACACCCCACCCCCCAGTGAAAAGGAGAAAAAACCCTTGTTCTTGCCATCACTCTTTCATGGCATTGTTTTAGAAGTACCTGGGTTCCCATGATCATCAAATGGTTAGACATTGGTAAATGGGCCCTTTGTTTTCTTGTTCATAGCCTATGTGGAGAGGGAACGTTTTCCCCCCTGCAGGGAGCTAGATTAATTTAGTTCTTATCTACTCTGAACCAATGTTTGGTTTAGAATTGACTAGGCAGCCCTTCCAGATCTGGGAATGGGCTCCTCAAGGGATGATGGGCACCTGTGACCAATGGCTAGCTCTATTTTGGAAGAGGAATTCATCTCCTGGGTAGGCAATCAGCAGCCCTCACTAAGGGTTATTGCACAGCCACATTGGATCCTTGGGCCCTCATTCCCATTTTTCTGGTGACTTTTCTAGTTAGGCATAGGCAAGGTGGTAATCAACTTTAATTGTATTACCTATGCACAGGTAGACTCAATTCCAGTTTATCTGAGTGATGGTGGCTACCATCAGTGATCTCAATATGCTGGAGAATAAGACTACTATGTGAGCATAGTTTATTTATTGTTGTTGTTGTTTGAGACAGGGTATCTCTGTAGCTATGGAGCCTGTCCTGGAACTCACTCTGTAGACCAGGATGGCCTCAAATTCACAGAGATCCGCCTGCCTCTGCTTCTGCCTCTGCCTCTGCCTCTGCCTCCCAAGTGCTGGGAATAAAGGTGTGCACCATCACCGCTTGGCTGAGCATAGTATTTTTAAGTCATATTTTTTAATTTGATCCAGCTTTATGTCTCCAGAAATCATACACATGCAGGAGTATCTGATGATGGAGTATATAGAAGTTTATCTTAGGACAGTTCACTAGCATGGACACTATCAAGGATGGTGTTAATATTAGCTCAAGGGGGAAAAGAATTTCACTCACATTAGGGAAACCTATGTGCTGTAGGGTAGAACTAATTAATATATGACTAGCAGCAAATAATAGAAAAATCACTTGTATCTAGTTATTGAAATCTTTACTTTGGGGAAATAAAGCCACTTTGACTATGCCAGTATTACAGTTATAATATGAACTTGAAGTTACCAAAAAATGATGTTTTTTTCAAGTATAATTCA